>NW_006263864.1:675994-690295 GCF_000469605.1 Apis dorsata | reverse complement strand
ATATATATATCATATATAATATATATATATATATATATATATTAATTTTTTTAAATTTAAATTAAAAATTATAATATTAAATATATGATATATACCTGGTTCTGGTTCAATAGGTTCTTCTTTAATTTCTATATTAGTAAAATCAAAATGTTCTTCTTCTAATTGTTCCTCAGGTTCATCAATTGGTTCTTCTTTAATTTTAATATTTTTAAAAGATTTATCCACATTTTCCGTTTCAGGTATTTCTGTTTCAATATTTTCTTTTTCTATACTTTCTATATCAAGGTCTTCTTTATTATTGTATTCTAATTCTTGTTCTTCTATTTTTTCATTTTGTTCAATACAATCTATATTATCTTCAATTATAGTTTCTTCCTCTTTATTATCTCTTTCAGCAGGTTCTTCTGATACATTATCTTCTATTACATCATTCGACGGTTCTATTATTTCAAATTCAGTATTTAATGCTTCCACACTTAATTCATCAGTCTTATTATCCTCTATAAATGTTTCATCAGAGCTCTCCTTTTTTTCATCTTCCATTTCTTCAATTGTTTCTTCAAGCGCTAATGCAGATTTTTCCAAAGCTCTCTAATGATGTAAAAAGAGCAGAGTATTAATATATTAATTTTGATAAACTAATATATATATGTATTATGATATATACATACAATACAATACCTATATACAATATATATGATATAATAATAAAAATATATAATGCAATAAACGTACAACAAAATTTAATGTAAATAATATTTTTTATCATCTTTTAATTTGCATGGAATATTAAAAAAATTTGAATTAATAATTTAATTTTTATCATAAAATAATGTATGTATTCAATAAAATTCAAATCTTACCGAATACATATAACCAGTGATGTAACATGACTTTTATTCCTACTTATCTATAAAATGTTAAAAATCAATTCATAATAAAAAAAAATATGGTATAATTTCTATAAAAATAATTTAAAAGATTGAAAAATTAAATTAAATAAAATATATATTGCAGAATTTACATTACATTTTTCACTGCCTAATTCCACTATATCTATAAGTGCGGAAACTGTCTGGAAGTGCAATATATAAATATGAATTATTAAAAAGCACATACCACGAGACTCTTTTCCTATTTTTTTGTAAGAATGCAACAAATGGAAAATTTGTTAATAAATTTATATTGATATTTAATTGATTGAAAATATGAAAAAATATTAATATAATATTGAATTATATATACATAAAAAAACAAAACCAACCTTGTAATCATCGAGACACAATGGATGATAATTCTTTCCTTCAAAATTAATTGCTGGTCTTAAATGCCATTCTTCCTTTTCTTCATTATAAAATTGTTCAAATGCATCATGACACACTTGACATCTAGAATCTTCATCAGTTCCAGTAGGAACACTAGGTTGTGCAGCTTCTTGAGGAGAATCTTCTGCAGTAATACCTTCTGTATCAGCTGTCTGTTTTTCAGTTTCAAACCAACTTTGTACTATTGTAATAATATAAGTAGATAATTAGATATCTCGTTACACACAATATATTATAAAAAAGAAAATAATCATTAATTAATCATTTTTTACCTCTATCTTCTAAATCTTCAATTTCTTCAAATTGTATCCAATCGCTTACATCATAATACCAAGGTCGTGAATGAGCTTTCCTTGCAGAATCTCTTTCTCGTCTATTTTGTCTAAAATGCCAATCTAAATGATGACTATATCGAGTTGCCAATTCCGGTGCAAATCTAGCGCCACAAGAACTACATTGCATACCACTATACAATGCTGCTGCAATAGCTGGTTGTTTACTAAAATAAAGAATATTTTCAATTAAAAAAAAAATTGACTTAATAATATTTTATTATTATTTAATATTTAATAATTATTTTATAAAATACTTACACTTTAAGTGTTTCTGGTTTATCAAATGAAACTGGAATAATTTCTGGTTCTTTCTTTTCTTCCTCTTCTTGTTTTTTTTGTTCAGAGAGATTCGATACAATACCAGTTTCAACTAATCTCTGGAACAATTCATTCATATTCAATGGTAATGATAATGGTGGAGCAGCTGCAGGTGGATTTTCTGCTGGTTCAGCTTGATATGATAATCCAGATGATGGTGCCATTGCAGAAGGCAAAGCGGAAGATAACATATCTAATTGCAAATCTGGAACAAAACAAATTTTCGCTACAAGTCTAATGCAATATTACGCAAAAAAATATATTATATTTTTTTTCAAATATTAGTACATTAATATTACATACACAAGATATATACCATTTTATAAATATAATATTTACCCGGTTTAGGAGTAGATCTAAGATCTGAACCATCTTGCGATGTTGATTCATGTTCAACGGCAGAAAATTGCGTTGGTGTAGAAGCTGTATCCACTTTCGGTTTTTGTGTCAATAAAGGTGGGGTAGGTGGTGCTTCAATAGGTTCTTCACCTTTCATACCTGCAATCTTAACATATCCTGGTCGGACACCTCTAGGTAATACCGAAAATCTTATAAAATGTTTTTTATCTCTGACTATAATAGGCTTAGGCAATCCTCCAAATTCTACTTTAAATGGTCGTCCATTTAAAAGAACTGTTTGTAATGAATCTATAAATTCAAGCGTATGAGGTTTTCCTTCAATTTCAAATCTGTAAATGATATTATTATATATTGAAACGTTATTTTATATATTTTTAAATTATTGCTTATAAAAATATGAATATAACTTACATTTGAGGTTTTGCATCTAAAAATACAGGAACCATATTACGAGCATTAATAATAAGATTAATTTTGGCAACTACTAAGTCTGTTCTCTTTACAGTACCAATCTTAACAAGGGGTGGAGGTCCTTCTAATTTGACACTAACCTTTTTACCACCAAGATCTACTGTTACAGGCATACCACCGAAATAACATTCATACCATTTATCATCAATATATAATTCTCTCGTCGGCGCACCCAACTTAATTCTGAAAATAATAATAATAAATAAAATTTAAATAAATATTAATAATATTTTTAATTAAATCAAAAAATAAATAAATGAAAGAAACATTATTTTGCATAAATACATACCGATGAACTTCACCTTCATAAATAAATTCTTTGTATTGATCATTAAATGCGCAAGTTATAGTGATTTTATCGTCGATTAAAACTCGTCGTATACCGTCTTGAAATCCGATTTCTCTTGGATCGTCCCAATTCATAAAAACAACTCCAGTTTGACCATAATATCTAATTTCACGTGGTATATGTTGTATATCTATATCTATAGATTTCATAGTATCTCTTGCAATTTCATCCAATAATTTTGGATCTGGTGGTGGTAATTCACGACTATGAGGATTTGGATTCTTTATCATTGTCGTGGTATAATTTTGATCACTATCTTCAAGATCATATTTTGAGGATGAACTTGGTGATACATTTCTTGAAGCATTCAAAGACATATTTGGATTTGATATAAGATTCGTCATTGGTCCATTATTTATTATCATTCCAGGTCCATTTATTCCAGATAATGACATAGGTGGATTACCCATAGGTCCGATCGGGCCATTAGGTAATAAATTTGACATAAGCGGCCCATTCGGTCCTATAGGTCCCATCATTCCAGGTCCTAAACGAGGATTTGGACCCATAGTATGATTAAAGCCACCATGATATTGATAATCTGGTCGCATTGGACCGAAATGTCTTGGATTCTGCCATGGACCAACTGGTCTAAAATCTGAATTAAAATGTCCTTGTGGACCACCATATGGAGGTCCAGGTGGATGAGCCCATGGTCCTGGTTGTTGCCAAGGTTGAGTTTGCCATCTAGGACCATTTGGATTTCTTGCAATAGGATGATCTTTATTTCTAATCATTTCTTTATCAGCAGAAGGACTGAATGTAGATGTACGATCTGATGGACCTGTTATATCTAAATTTACACCTTTTTCCCATACAATAGAACCAACTTCTTTTTCTTTTCGTTGTGCAGCTCTTAATTTTCGATCTTCACTCATATGTAAAACTTCTTGAATAAGAGTATTATATTGAGTTTTAGTAATAGTACCTTGATTCAATTGTTCAGCAGCTTGTTTCATTATTATTTCAATATTTCTATCCTCATTTTTTTCGGGTTTATCATTTTCTCGACCCCGTCGACCTGATCTATTATCTTGATCTTCATTCGATAATGTTCTCCTTCTTTCTTTAGGATCATCTGGAAGTTTGTTATAAAGCCTGAGTCTACCCAACCTATCTCTGTTACGATCTCTGTTATCCCGCTTATCATCATTATTATTAGCTTGTTTTTCTCTATCATTCTTTGACGGTGTTTTTAATTTTGCCCAACTATCTTTACCATCTTCACCAGATATTACAGGTGGAGGTGGTGTAGGTGGCCGTCCAGCTTTAGGATGAGTCAATGTTCGTAAATCAACATCTTCATTTCCAAATAATCTATAAAATAAAAAAATTTATATTAATTAAGAATAATACTTCATACAATTGAAAAAGAAAAAATAGAATAAAAATACACACGCATCAAATTTTTCAGCTTTTGTTTTCTTTGCTAAAGCAGATTCCATATGTTCTGAAGTTTGTCTTTTATTGGTATTAACTGGTGGTGGCAATACACGTAAATCTAAGTCCTCTTCTGAAAAAAATTTTGAAATAAAGTGAAATAACTCAAATATTATACAAGTATTATATGTATATTTAATTTTACCAATATATAGGATCATTGCATCCTCTTTTGCATGCTAGTTTTATATCTTGAAAAACGAAAAATATTTGTTCGAAACAGAAATAAAGAATATATTATTTATAAATAAGATATTTTAATGCTTCACCCTTAAAATTTAGAGTAATATTGCAGCTGAAATTCTTTTGACACTCAATATTTAGGATTAAGGATATTATAGGAATCATACATCATATAAAGTAACTCACCATTAAACAATGAAAAGTACTTGATATGTGTTTATAAATAGTTTGTATTTGTACTGAACGTAAGATATTAACTCACTCTTTTCTAATACCGAAGTGGCTGCACCTGGAAGAGGTAGAGTTGCTCTCAAATCTTCATCCTTGCTGGATGATTCCACAGTTGGTTCCACAGTAGTTTGAACGTTTCCAGCATTTACTGGAGAGCGTTCGGGACTAAGACTGCCATCCTTATTACGCCTTACGTAATTTCTTTGTCTAGCATTTGGTCTGATTTCTTTAAATGTAGGTGGATGAGGAGGAGAGACTATCAATGAACCAGATTGCTCCTCCTCAGTAACACCACCAGAATTATTTAGAACTGAATTGGATTTTGCATCATTACGCCTGGGAATTCTATATGGAGGGCTTGGACTGCGCTTTCTCGATTTTGTATTCTTTTTTCGATTTTTACAGGTTTGAAAGGATTGAGGAGAGGTACGCGAAGATGGTGAACTGTCTCCACTGTCTTTTTCACGAGATTTGGATCTAACAGGACTGGCATCTCTGTCGACTTTTGGTATTTTACTCGGAGATGTTTGAGGTTGTTTAGATCGCGATTTATTACCTACTTTTCTATGCGAGGATTTCGAGGAAGCGGAAGATTTATCGATCGTCGACGATGAAGAACTTCGAGAATTCGAAATCTTTGAATCTTTCGACTTAGAATCGTTACTCCCACCTCCTCTATTACCCACGGATAAAGAACTATTACTACCCACAGATAGATTTTGAGAACCTTTGGAACTATTACTGTTTAGGTTACCACTACTATTACTAGACAATCGAGGGTCTTTCTTTTGACTTGTTCGATGCGACACAGCATCTTTATTTGCGTTACCACTGAAATTTTTATTATTATTATTATTGTTGAGGTTCGTATTAGCATTATTGTTATTACTAGCGTTTAATGTCGCAGTATCGGAGCCGGCAAGATTTGTCGGAGACTTGTTGATAGTGCTAGTCACAGCCTGTTTCGAAAGTATCTGCTGTTTTAATTGATCTGAAAGTACAGTGTTTGTATTTGCTGCTAACTGCGATTGGGCTTCACCCCGCGAATCCTTTTGAGTTGGTGTACTTATTCGCTGACGAGGATCCACACTTGAAACTGATATATCTTGAACCGAGGTAGTCTTTAATCTTGGATCACGAGATACAGGTTTAGCTGATGCCACTGCTATACTACTAGCTGGTGCAATTCGTGGGCCATTATTTATTCCTGCATTTTTTAGAAGCGAAGCTGTTGCTGCTGGAAACTAATAATTAAAAAAAAATATTATAAATAATATATTATAAAATAATTTAGTTTTATTGTTTAAATAATTACTGAATAACTACCTGTTTAGCTACTTGTTTGGGTGCTTGGCTTGGCACAGTAGTTGCAACAAGTTTCCCTTGTGTGATAGTTTCTGTGCTTGATGTAATATGCGTTGTAACTGTCACCTATAAATAAAAAATAAACAAAATTTAACTATAATTCAAATATATAATTAAAAAACATTCTGTAACTTACCAGTTCAGCTTTTAAATTCCCAGCTTGTTTATCAAGTTGCCGTTGTTGTTGTTCTAAATTAGCTTTAGCTTGAAGTAATTCTAATTCAATTTTTTTCTTTTGCAATTCTATCAGTTCTCGTTGTTTTTTTAATAATTGTTCTCGCATTGCTGCTTCTGTAGGTGTTACTGGATCACCTGGTGGAAGCTTAACAGGTGCTACAATTGGTTGTGAGACAATAGATGTTGCTGATTGTTGAGGCTAGAAATAATAAATATATATATATATATATATACATCTTTTGTTTTATATGTACATATTTTTTTATGTTTAGAATATAATTATATAATTATATCTATCATGAAGTTATTAAACTAACCATTGAAAAAAAACGAGGATTAACATGAATAGATCCCGAAGAAACACTAGTGGGAGAGGCAGTGATTGGCCAGGCAGGATCAATACTTTGCACTCGTACATCTAAAGAAAATAATTTCTTTGCTGGAAATACATCATTCCAGGTTTGCCTTAATTTCCACATGCTAGCTCGTGTATTCTCATCCACCTGTACATTCATGTATTCATATTATTTTGATTTTTAAATTCATATTTTTTTTTTCTTTTTATAAGAAGTTAGCTTTACACTAAAGACAGTATAAAAATAAAAGTACAATAACCTGATATTGACTAAATAATTATCTTATAGATCTAGGAATATAAAGCAGTTTTGTATTTGCAATTGTATTCTATTAAAATACAAATATAATATCAACACATTAAACTTTGTAATATAATAAGACATATCTCTAAAAACATTTTATACATATTAATTAGAAAACATACCTTTTCAAATACTCCACAAAAAGTGTTTACAATATTTTGAGTGAAGAGATTCAAATATGCTCCATTAACATTCTTCACAATTGAATCAATCAAATAAAGAACAGGTAATTTGATCTCGCTTCTCACCTATTAAAATATATATTATAATTTATATTAACAAATTTTAGCCATTACTTCATACCATAATAAAAAGATAACAAATACAATTAAAGAACAAAAAAGAAGAGGTGATTATATAAATAATTACAGTGTATTGTGCAATTTATTATAATCTATGTAACTTTATTTATCATATTTATTTTTGTTTTATCTTAAATAAGGAAAGGTATGAAATACAGCTTTACTATTTTTAGCAATGTATAATTTATAAATATTTGAAATAAAATGCAACATATAGATTTCCAAGATTTCCTATTCTCTTATATATAATACAAAATTAATATTAAAGTACATAATAATATAAATTAATTTTAAATTACAATAGATAAATAACCTTTTGCAAATGATTTTCAACAGCTTGAACAATAGCTGGTGCATGTTCTATATTATCTTCAGCCAGCATAGTAAGCATATTAATCAATGGTTTACTGTTGATCGTCAAATCAGACAATGATGAGATGTACTCATCTGCTATTTCCTTAGATTTTGTTGATGTCATGATGTTGTGTTGCCAGTTGATAAATGCAACAAATCTTCGTCAAATTGACAGTGGTAATCAAACTGTGACACACAAAGAAATAAGCATTAAAAATACTAATATGCTTTTTAATACAGGAAGGCAATAAAATAAACACAATCTCTTATTGACTTTTTATTGAAGTAACATATTGAATGACAAGAATTTATCAATATTTTATGATGCAACTTCAATAATTATTGTAAAGCATTCTTAATATAGAAAAATATTTTATATAAGACTTCTTTAAAAGTAAAGATTTTATTTTTAAACATAAGAATATTAAAAAATATAAAATTATCTATATATTGATTGTTTAAAAATTTACATATATATTTTTATAACTTTGAAAAGAAATAATAAAATATTAATTGAATAAATAAGTGAATAATTATTGTTTATTTTGTTTATATTGTGATGTTATAATAAAATTAGAAAATATTCTAATATACATAAAAAATAAATAAAAAATTTTAAATAAAATTATTTATTGTATAAATAAGAAATTAATACAAAATCTTTGTGTATTATTTTTTGATTTTCTGGTTAGGCTAGTTTAGTTTCAATGAATAAATATATAGACTAAAAATATTGAATACATATACAATTATTCAAAATTTTGTTGTCCTAAACAAATTAATCACAATTAATTAACTTAAAACATCATCTTGAACAGAAATAGTACATTACTATATTCTATTTATATAATATTACTTGAAATCTTTTTACAAAAGATTGAGAGACGTCATATACATATCGATTTTTTCTTTCATTTAACAATTATACACTTTCCAAAAGCTTTTATTACACTATTATTGCAATGTCCATGCACGTTCTAGAAATTTAGCACAAATACCTAAGTGTATACGAATAACTAACACGCATCTGGATTTCCTTAACGCTTGACGAGCAAACTTGAACGACATTCAGTATTATAACTTCACGTTCTATAGTGAGCTTTATCAAGAACACTATAAGTGACACTAGTTTACATTTACCTTTTTAACGCATTTCGAAAAAATAGAAATATCCCGAAACACGATTATTTTGACTTTTCGCGATAATCACGCGGACACTACTGCTACGCCAAACGGGATATCCACGTAAAATGGCTACCATTCCTTTGTACCTTCTAACGGGATTACAGATATGTAATACTCATTGTGATTGGACAAATTTCTTACTCTGTCGGTTGAATTTTAGTAAATGACCAATCATATATTCCCTTATAGAATACAACTAGTTTGCTTAGTATACCAGAATTTTACAATTATCCGCGCGTGTCGCTAGTGGCGAAATGGAAGTATATAGGTGCATTTTCATTGTTACGATATTTATATAAGAGAAATTTATATTAAACGATAAAATAATATGAAATTAAAAAATATTCAAATTTATTGAATTATTGCAAATATAATAAATATTTATAGTTTGATTATTAATTATATGTTTTAAATGTATAAAATTTTTGTTATATTCATAAATATTGTCTATAAAATTATAATTTATATTATTACAACTAATATATAATAATATTTTTAACTTTAGAATTTTAATAAATATTTGTATAATTTTAATTTACAAAATCAAATTTAAAAATAATATTATAAATATAGTGTAAAAACTTATATATATATATATATACATGTATATATATATATATATACACAAAACTAAAAATTTCATTATTTCTAAATCATGATAACGTCATAATTCAATGGCGGGGTCGAGAGAAAACGTCATTTTGACAGAATGGCAGAAAGTCTAGAAAGTCAATTACAATTTATATTAAGTACATGTTTTTATTTATCTTATAAAAATGTAAAATTGTCTATTCATTAAATCGTAAAAATAAGAAACAGAAAATAATGTCATAAATAATTTCCTTTAAAATAACTAAAAAAAGTAAATTTCATTAAACGAAGTATATTATAAAATTTTATTGCGTCGTCAAAGTGAACGGTTGCAAAAATTGTACGTGTCGTGTTTGCAAATGCATCGTTAGTTTTACACAGAGTTCCTGACCGTAATACGGTACGGATGTGATGGAGGATTATAAATTTCTCTTTAAAGTTGTACTCGTAGGAAATGCGGGTGTCGGCAAGACTTGCCTCGTGCGCAGATTTACCCAGGTATACATGCATATACACGTGTATTATTAATTAAATCATATTATTTTTTAATAAAAACATATTTCTTTATATATTTTATATACTTTTTATATATATTATTCCATCTGTTTTTATATAATTGTACATATATGGTTTGTATATTTAAAATATAATATTTTTATATATGCGTTTTTAATTATATATATATTTATCTTGTAGGGATTATTTCCTCCAGGTCAAGGTGCAACAATAGGTGTTGATTTTATGATTAAAACTGTAGAAGTAGAAAATGAGAAAGTTAAAGTATGTATATGATATAATATATTATGATTCACTCAATGTTTAAATATATATTTTTAAAGTAATTTTGTCATTTTCAAAATAATTTTGTAAATAAAAATTAATGTTGTTTTTTTTTAGCTTCAAATCTGGGATACTGCTGGTCAAGAAAGATTTCGATCAATAACACAAAGTTATTATAGATCAGCTCATGCTTTGATTTTAGTATATGATATTTCTTGTCAACCTACATTTGATTGTTTACCAGATTGGTTAAGAGAAATTGAAGAATATGCAAGTAATAAAGTTCTTAGGATATTAGTAGGTAAGTAATATCTATATTATTATAATGATATATTATGTATTAAATATAATTAATTATTTTAGGTAATAAAATTGATCGAGAAGACAGAGAAATACCAACACATGTAGGAGAAGATTTTGCACAAAGACATGGAATGTACTTTTTAGAAACTTCAGCTAAAGAAGCAGAAAATGTAGAGCGATTATTTATGGAAATAGCTGCTGAACTCATGGAGGTAAAATGGAATAAATTCTTTATTTAAATAACTTTTGTTTGAAGAATTAATTAAAATCAAATTAATATATTATTTTAGCAAGCACGCAGTAAAGAGCTACCTAGATATGAAACAAATACAACTTCAATAAATGGAAAAACAACATCAATTGGTGATACAAGTAACTGTGGTTGTAGTAGACTTTCTTAAGTAGCTTTTATATCTATGATTAAGTCATTCAACAAATGCATAATTTCAGTTGCTAAATATGTATGTAGAATATTATCATACAGTTTTTATAGAATATGAAGATTGAATTGCAATATTAGTCAATCTTCTATAACTAAATGAAAAGAATTTTAATATTAAAATCTTTGATATTATATGTTAGCATCTAGTGTTAACAAGCAAATTATATTGATAATTTTGTTGCAAAAAATATTTAATATCTGAAATTAAAATGAATTTTAAGTATGTTGATATATATTTGTTTCTGAATTTGTTTTTATAAATACTGACTGAAGTTTTTATATTAAAATATTTTGCATTTAAATGATAAGTTAAAAACATATTATTTGATGTTGTATCCATAAATGGAAGTTTACTGTATATTTTATAGTATTTTTTGTTATGTCAGAAAGTACAAATAAGTATTTCATATTTGGTGACTGAATAAGAAGTCATTATGAATATAAGATTTTTACTAAAAATTATAAGCCTAATATTGTCCAAAATTTTCCCAAATTTGCAGTATAAATGTTTATAATACTGCTTTAAGTCAACTGAAGTAAACTGAAATTTGATATTAAAATGCAAATATATATTTATTTACGTTATCATAGTTAATGTAAATTATTATAAATAATTTTTTACTTTATCATTGCTTATTATAATGGGTGCGCAAGACCAGTATATTATTAGCATTTGCACAGCCAAAGTTTTGTTGTATTTTCTAAGATTTTATATTTATGTGCAATTTTTAAATAATAGATAATTAAAGTGTTTGTTCCGTCTTTATATTATTTAAAGTTTATAATTTATAAATTTTTATTATTATTTATGAATAAGATATTTCTTATTCATACAATCAATAATATAATTTTTTTAGCACATTATTCTAGTCTTTATCTCTTTTTATATTTTAATAAAAATTCACAAATTATCTCATATTTTATACAATTATATCATAGAATTTTGTATAATATTATGTGATAGATCACTACTATTTTTTACATGTTTTTAAAAAAAAAAAAGTTAAGTATTTATCTTTTTTACTTTACATAATTTAAAAATTAAACAATTATAAAATAGAATCAGAATATATTCTTTTCAAATATATTATTATAAAATTATATTATAAAATTATTTATTATTTGTGTTTCTATTGATATTTAGATAATCTATATTAATATTAAATTATAATAATTATCTATAAAGATATACTAAAACATTTTATGTAATTTTTTGTTAAGAATATCGTATGTTATGATATATAAAAATTGTTGCGATTCTTATATAATTATGCTGTTCTAACGAATGTTTTAAATTCTGATTACACTTCTTGTGCAATAATATTTTATTAACATAATTTTTAAATAATACAGAATATGCAAATTTTATAATAAAATTTTATTGATAAAAAACATATCACTTTAAGTACAGATAAAAGACAACTATAAAGTCCTGGATTTTTTTAATTTATCTAAAATTTAAAAATATTTCATAAAAGATATTAAATTTATGTATTATTTAAAATATAATCTAATACATAGAAATATTATATTATTTAGAAATGATCAGTTTTGAATTTAAAAATTGTTACAATAAATGACAAATAATTTTGTTTTATTTCAAAATATTTTACTTATGAAACATTTTTAAATAGTCCACTTTATTTAGTTGTGTTTTATGTGTTCATTTTATATTAACATATATTATACTGAATTATTAAAAATAATCAGAATACTTTTATTAAAAATATATCTAACTTTTTTCAATTGATAAAATCTTTAATACACTTCTGCCATGTAAGTTTGTTGTAAAATTTTAAGACATCCATTTAATAATATTTATATAAATAAATATAAATTGAAAATATATATATTTATTTAAAAAATTATTCCTTTCAAAAAAAATATATATATTACTAAAAAATATATCATTATATCATAATTTGTCATCATAATTTGTTTGAATATAATCATTTATATTTTTATTGTACATAATGAAAAAAGTCATTTAGCTGTACTTGTTGAAGGGATAAATCAAATAATTTTTTTTGAATAGATAAATTCGACGCATCTGAATGAGCCCGACTGGAACGACAATTATTAATATATATACCACCACAGTTTTCAATTGTTTTATTTACTGCTGCATATATAATAGATATAGCTCCTTGTTTGGGAGTCTGAAAAAAATATTTTAATACTCTAATCTTTTAATTATAAAATAAATATTAACATATTTACCTTAAAAATATATTGATAAAATGATCTATATTTCCAAATATAGGAATGTATAAAAAGTTCTGTAAATACTAATCCAGGATGTACAGAATAAACTTGTATATAATATTGTTTTTCTTTTAAAAGATTTTGTAGGCCTTTTGTGAATATTTCTTGTGCTAATTTACTTTGTGCATATGCATATTTAGTGAGGAATTTGTTTCTATCTGAAGCATGAAATTTTCATGAATGAAAATATAAATTGCAAATGAAAAATAAGAATGTAAAAATATGATAATATAATACTTACTATTAATGTCATTAAAATTAATTTTACCTATAAGATGAGCACAAGAAGTAATATTAACAATTCTACTACACTGTTCAGGAAGTCCACCAGCTTTTAATAATGGTAAAAGTTCAGCCGTTAATAAAAAATGTGACAAATAATTTACAGCCCATTGTTGTTCAAAACTATCCACTGTTTCTTGATAAGGACAAAACATGACACCAGCTAAAAAGAGTAAATATAATTGATTTTATTTCAATTTTATATAAATTTTTATATAATTTTTTATATTATTTACTTTCTTTACCATTATTAATTAAAACATGAATCTCTTTGTAATCTTTTTTTATTTCTATAGCAAATTGTTTTACAGATTGTAAAGATGAATTATCAAGTTTATATATTTTTGCTTTGCCAGTATTAATACCAGATTCTCTAATTTGGAAAATAGCTTTCTCACCTGCAAAAGGTGTTCTACAAGCTAAAAAAAAAATTATATATAAAATATTAAAAAAAAATTTTAATAAATGAAATATAATTAAAATTTTAAATTTACCAATTATTACTTCCATATCAAGTTCTAAAAATGCTTTTACTACTTCAAATCCAATTCCTCTGGATCCTCCTGTTACGATTGCAATCCTTC
>NW_006263864.1:674371-675421 GCF_000469605.1 Apis dorsata | reverse complement strand
AGGTAAATAATCTTAAAAAAATATTTAAAAGATATATAAAATTTTTATATATTATATTTTTTACATTTTTATAATGAATATATATATATGTAAAAAAATATAATTTTTATTTGTTAAAAATATTTGTCAAAATATTATCACTTATCAATTTTTAATTAAATTGATTAAATTTAATTAAATTTAATTTATCAATATAATTGATTTAATTTATTAACTCAAATATTTTTATTTATTATTTTAATTTTCATCATTTGAAAATTTTTTTAATATATAAAATTTCTTATAAAAATAGAAAAGAATCGATTTTAGTTACATATATTATTTTCAAAATAAAAAAAAAAAGAATATAAAGAATATAAAATATTTTATAGATATAGTATAATAAATGTATCATATATATTCATTATCTTCAATACTTACCATTCTTATTATTTTTTATATTTATCCAATTATTTATAAATTCTTTAGTAACTAATAATAAATATTTTATTTCACAAACAAAACTTTCGATTAGAAGAGGCTTTTGTCGTAGATTATAGTAAATCAAACTTAAAATTATCATACAGATTGAACTAGTGAATAGCATTTTGTTAAATTTATCTCTTTTAATTTTAAAAATTTTAATTTTTTTTCTCAAAATAAACTATTATTCTAAACTAATGAATGTAACTAAAGAATTGGCTTAAATTTATATATAATACTTTATAATATAATATAATAATACTTTACACCTTTTATATATACTTTTCTATCTATTTTTATATACTACAAATTTTAATACCGTTATTTCATAATGTTTATAATGTGCTGAATTATAATATACACATTTTATTTATTTATTAAAAATATTTTTTAAGATATTTTAAATTATTATTTTTAATTTTATATTTATAAGAGAAATAAAAATTAATTTAAGTATCGTTATTCATATTAAGTATCATTATTAATTTTGGTTAAATGATTTTAAATGTTTTATGTAACATGATTGTATAATAACTATTATAATACGTACAAAAATTTGTTTCACATATTATCTTTAACTTTTTACAT
>NW_006263864.1:651074-673926 GCF_000469605.1 Apis dorsata | reverse complement strand
TATATATTAATTTAGCAATATGATAAATATATTATAAATGTATCAAAAAATTCATTTTTAATTGTTTCTTAATAAATTTTTAAATGTTTCTTAATATATAATTTTATTTAATTTTATTTTATAAATATTTTTGAATTTATAACATCATTTTTCAAATAAAAAAATATATTTAAAAAATATAATAAATATTTAATAAAAATATATATAATAGATATTTATAATATATAAAATAAATATCTGAATGTCATATATATAATGATTGCATCAATGAAAAATTATTATATTAAAATTAAAATCATTTATGTAAATGACGTATTAGTTTTTATTAAAACAGTTTTATAATTCAATAAAATGCCAATAGAGTACGTCGGGCAACGAATCATGTACACCATCTAGTAGAGAAATTAAAAATCTTAAAGTCGAAACTCAGAATATTTATTAAGATACCTGTGAAGATTATAGATCTGTAGGTAGTGAATTTACTTACTAAATACTTTACCTTATATTTGTTATAATTTATGATATAAATTCGTGTGAGTGTTTGTAAGAATTGAGATTTTTATTAAATAAACAACTTTTTAATCAACGTTTAACATCATATGAAGTAAGTTCGTTTAAATCTTGAAATTATTCATTGGTTCAATGCAAATAGAATTTTTATGTATAATAAAAAATTATGTTAAATATTTTTTAAAAACATAAACTTTTATTTATATTTTTTAAGTATAAGTTTCAATAATATAAATTTGTATAAATTTTTTTCGTAGTATTGATAAAAATAATGAGAGTTTAATTATGTTTAAAATATTTTATTAGTATAATTTCTCATTTATTACTTGTATTAACTGCTTTCGCTTTAGAAAATAGGACATGATTTACATTTATCATATATTTCTGAAAAATTTTTTTTGAAATAGCAATATATTTAAATATTTTTGTAATATATATGAATATTTTAAATGTGAAAAAAATGGAAAAAAGATATTTTAAAAAAATTTTGCGCAAATATTTTCAAATTGAAAATATAAATTTATTTTTAATATATAGAATGGCAGATACAGCATCAAGTAATTCAATGCACATGGAAAAAGGTTGGGGTGCTTTGAGGCAACATATCATTGACAATAAGATTAAAGCCGCATTATGGGTTACAAGACTTTTCACTATTATATTTACTATTGGTTATATTATTCAAATATTTGGGTATGTTATTTTAAACTTTGTTTTATAGATTGAAAAATTAAACTTCATATTTTATATTTCAGCAATCCTTATAATATTTATTATAAAATATTAATGAATAATGCAGCTACTAGTGCATTACGTCTTCATCAAAGAGTACCACATGTTCAATTTAATAGGCAATTTTTAGAACGTTTATTTGTTGAAGATTCTTGTCATTATTTATTATATTCTTTAATATTTCTTTATACAGCTCCTGTTACATGTATCCTTTTTAATATAATAAATAGAAAAATAAAATAATTTTTGATACAGGAAAATTTTTTTACATTTATAATAAGTAACTTAAGATTATTTTTCTTAAATATTATTAATTAGTGGTGTTAACTCCTATATTTTTATTTGCATTAATGCATTTTGCTAGTGATTCTCTCACATTGCTTGATGTAAGTAAAAAAATTTTGTTTTGTAATGCTGTGTCATCTTATTTAATTATATCTTTTTTAATTATATTTAATTATATATATAGTATGATGTGTGGCAATTATAATAATTATATTTATTATACTTATTATATTGTTATTTTTTACATCAGTGTTTAGGACAAAATAGTTGGTGGGGAGCACGTCTTTTAATATCATTAATAGAATTTCAATCACGAAATATTTTACGATTGTGTGGATTATTTGAAATAATTATTTTGCCATTCACAGTTCTTCTTGTATTTACGTATGTATCACATATGTATATATTAGTTTTTTAAATTTAAATTTTTTTAAATTAATTTGCAAAAATAATATTTTACAGGGGCCGTGCTAGTTTATTAACACCATTTATTTACTTCCAATTTTTAAAATTCCGTCTTGCATCACAAAGAAATCCATTCACTCGCAATGTTTTTTATGAAATTAGAAATGGTTTAAGTTCTGTCTCAAGAAAACCAACAGTGCCAATTATAATACGACAAATAATTGAAGGTCTACTGTCACTTACACAACAAATGGCTCCTCTTCGTCAGTAACTTTTCATTTTAAAAAGATGTATTAAATTATCAAAACAAATTTTCTAGGGTTTAGGGTCCATATAATAATAATTTCATATAATAAAATGACAAAATGAGTGCAAATGTAAACTACAAACTTATGATCTGTTACTAAAAATGAACACAAATGAAAACATAATTTTCTGAAATTTTCATTAATATTTGTACTCATTTTTGAATGCAGTAAATAATAACATTTTTGAAATTGTTTCATACAATTTATTAATAAATTAGATTTAGAATTAATTTACTAAACATTAAAATGCATATAAATATAATATAACTAAAATTTTAATATTTTATCGTACATAATATTTACAATAAGATTTTAATTATATGATTCTAAAGAATTTCATATAGAATTTCAATGAATATATAAAATGTGTTTGTTATAATGAATTTCTTTAAAATTTATTCTATATAGATTTTATAGATTCCATATTCATATTTCTTAATTTTTTGAATTTCAATATCTCTATTTTCTTATTATTCAATATCATGAAATTAACTCTATATTATGTACAAGAAATATGAAAATATTGATCAATATATATTGTATTTTATTTATTAAGATATGTTTTAAAATGTTTAATTATCATTTATATCGATCTTATTTTTTTCAGGAAAAATTTAATGTAGATTAATATGTTATAAACAATATAAACAATACAAATTTTCTATTATATAATATAAATATGGATTATTCCATAAAGCTTTTAGTAAAATAGTATTTAGTTAAGTATTACCTTAGTCCTAGCTAGTCTTGAAAAACATTTTAAGATAATTCTATTGGTAATGAATGTCATATACAAATCGTGCTAAATACTAAATTAAATTTAAATTCAATTGTGAAATGTTCATAAACATATATAAAAATTAATTTCTTTTTGTTATGTTGCATTTATAAAGAGAAATGTTCTTACTGTATTTCTTTCTTTACGTTGTTATTATATTAAAAAGAAAATAAAATATTTTCATCAAAATAAATCAAAATAAATATAAAAAAAAATAAAATATTTCTTTTAAAAGTTTATTTTCACTTTTATATAAATTACACTGCAAGTGGTATTGGTTGTGGTAAATCCTTTGATGCTTTTACTTCAGATGTTGGTTGCGAAGGAAAAACTTCATCTTTTGGCTCAACAATTGAAACAGAATCTGGAAGAGGTTTTTTAGGACCTGTCTTGCCATGAGGATCATATGGGAGCATGATTTTTACTTTGATACCAAGTACACCTAATATAAAACATTAATTTAAATTAAAAATTATTTTTATTTTTGATTATTTTTCATTGATTTATTGAACATACCTTGTCGAAGAAGTACATGACGAGTTGCAGTATTAACATATTCATTAGTTGGTTCTCCAGAATGAATCATCAATCCATCAACAAATTTCATTGATTTTGCTCTTTGTCCACGTAATTTACCACTAACAACTACTTCACAACCTTTTGCTCCTGATTCCATAATAAAACGAAGTACTCCATAACAAGCTCTGCAATTGTATAAAAATAATATACAAAATTTACCAGATAATAATATGATTGATACCTTCGTACAGCAAGACCTCCAATTAATTTAAAACGTAGAGATTCTGCTTGAGCAATCGCACAAAGACCACGTGTTGCTACTTTTTCGGCATATAATTCAATATTTTGTGTTTCTTTAAAATTAAATCGTTTTTGTACGACAGAAGTTAATTCTCGAATCCTACGACCTTTTTCTCCAAGAACACTTTGCGTATGAGTTGCCAGCAAGATAATTTCTGTACGATGGGGAGTGACACGTACTTCTACTCCCGAATATCCATCTTCTGATAGTTCACGAGTTAAAAACTCATTTAATTCAGCTTTAAAAACTCCATCTCCAACAAACTAAAAAATAAAATTATTCATTAATTATTATTCACTGTACAGTTTTAAAAGATTGCAAACTAACCTTAAAATTTGTTGATATAAACAAATTTATATAACGTAAAACATAACTTTATTAATCTAACTTGTTTAATCTAATGTAATAATATGTATAATATATTTCAATACTTATAAAAATAAAATATTTAAAATATATTTACAATATAAAGATTATGATTATATCAAATCAAAGAAAAACAGCTGAAAGTATCCATGTCATCTATAACTTTCACATGTCATTCATGCCTATTTTATAATAAAATACTTCTTATATATCTTCAATTATTATAATCGACATTATATTTTTATGAAATATTAATTATAAATTATAGAAATTCACAAACCTTTCTTTTCTTTGAAATGGAACGGTTATCCATGTTTTATGCTGACGATACAAAAGGCATCGAAAATCCAAAAGACTCAACTGGAAGCGGAAATGATGTTTGTATGTAGCATCATATTAGTGTTAAATAAATATTTATGATAAAAAAATATTACTTAAAAATATTGATTATTTACACTACTTTTTTATAAAAATAGTTAATATTTTTTAAATGAAAAAATATGAAAATTAATCTTACAATTAATATGTTACTAGATTCGTAAGTATAAAAGTTAGAAAAAGCACTAGATATTTGAAATATATATTACACATACATATACACACATTCATAATACAATGAAATATTGAAGTGTATTCTTTAGAGTATTAATTTTTAAATAAATATGCAAATCATTAAATGATAAATTTATTATTAGATAACCTTTACACCGATATATACACCTGATGTGTATCTATTTTATACATAAGAAAACAGATATATTTGTTTAATTTTAATGTATATATATAAAAAAAAAAAATAAAACAATAATTTAAATTTAATAAAAATCGATTTAAAAATGTTATAAGATAATAAATAAATATTATGAAATTCTATGTATTATATTTATTATAATATAACTTTTTTTATTTGAAAAATATGAAAAATATTGACCGTTATTACAAGACTAATTAGATTTACTTCTTACGTCCCTGATGCTATCAAAACACACATGCATATCGTAATACATCTTTATATGATTATTATATATGTATATTCTATATTGAGTCATGAAATGAAGATACACTTGTGTATGCATTTGTTGCTTTACTGTGCTTCGGAATTATGTCTTACTCTTGATATGGAGTGGAAAACAATAGCATTTACAATATTAGTTGTAAGTTTGTGTTTTTTGGCAATACCAATTAAGGTGGATCCAGATAATAATGAAGATATTAAACTTTTTCAAAATTATGTTGTTCGCTATAATAAATCTTACAGAAATAATCCATCAGAATATGAAGAAAGATTTAAACACTTTCAGGTAAGCCATGGAAAATTGCTATTCATAAAAATATTACATAAACAATTCAATTTCACACTATATATTTTTATTTTTAAAAATTTCATTCTTGTTGACAGATAATAGTTTTAAAAATTTCCCGCGTTCTTATATATATTCTTCGTTTTTATTTTTATTTATTCTATTTTCCAAAATATATTTCCAATGATATTAGTTAAGATATAATATATAGCTTGTTTTGATAATATAATATATATTTCGATGATATAATTTGATATATTTACACAATTGATAATTGATTATGAAATTTAAAGATAATTATCAAGAAATTGAAATTTCTATAATACTCATAATAAAACATATATACAATATTAAATATACAATATAAAATATTATGAATTATTTTTTGTGAAATTACATAAAAAAATAATTAATTTCTTTTATATAATTCTAATAGATTTACAAATATTATTTTTATTGCAGAGATCGTTGCAACATATAGAAAGAATGAATAGTCTCCGATCGTCACAAGAAAGTGCTTATTATGGACTCACTGAATTTTCTGATATGTCGGAAAACGAATTTCTGCTACATACCCTCTTACCTGACTTACCAATAAGAGGTAAGAAATAGAATCTTATGAAAAAAGATGGCTATTTGACTTTTTTTTTTTAATTTTTATAAATTAAAATGTTTTTATGTATTTTATCATTTTAAAAAGATTGTAATTAATTTCATTATATTTACATGAATAAATAAAACAATATAAATATTTATTAGAAATAAATAAACAATTTGTTAGGAGAAAAACACATGAATGCATCGTATCATCGCAAGCATCAAGTATCTACCGATCGAATGAAAAGATCAATTAATATACCTTCAAGATTCGATTGGAGAGATAAAGGAGTAATAACTCCAGTACGTAGTCAAGGATCTTGTGGTGCTTGTTGGGCTTTTAGTACTATTGAAGTTATTGAATCAATGTTTGCAATAAAAAACGGCACTCTACATTCTTTGAGCGTACAAGAAGTAGGAAGTATTTCATATATATTTTAAAATTTAATAAAAAATAGAAAATATCATTTTTTAATTTCTTTGATTGATTAGATGATTGATTGTGCGAAAAATAGTAATTTTGGATGTGAAGGAGGAGATATATGCAGTTTACTCTCATGGTTATTAGTATCAAAAGTTCAGATACTTCAAGAATCTATTTATCCGCTTATAGGAATGACGAGTACATGTAAACTTGGAAAGTAAATATATCGTAACAATTATATTTGAATAATAATATGTGTAAGATCATGATTAAGTAATATATATTGTTTTTATAGAATGACAGATAAAACATTTGGTATAAAAATACAAGATTTTACGTGTGACAGGTAAAAAAATTATGTTACTTATAATTATATGATATTGATAGTTTTAAATGATGAATTATTTTTAAATATTCAATTGATAAAAGAATAATATCTAATATAATTATTTAAAGATTTTTTTATATAAGTTAATTATTGACATTCTTATATCATTTATGCATTGATATTATTGAATTTATACGAAAAATAAAAATATATATAAAAAATAAAAATATATTTATACGAAAAAAAAAAATCTTAGATTTTTTTTCATTAATCTAATTATTTGAAATTAAATTATATTAAAAATTTAAATTAAATTAAAATTTCTACAAATTTTTAACTTATTTATTCATCAATATTTGAAAATGGTCTATCTATTGTCTGCTATATTTGCCGTTAAGAAGATTAAAGGTTTAACGGATTTTAGTTTCGTAGATGCAGAGGATGAGTTATTGATAGCACTGGCCACTCATGGACCAGTAGCGGCAGCAGTAAATGCTTTATCCTGGCAAAACTATTTAGGTGGAGTAATACAATATCATTGTGATGGTTCTTTTGATAATCTGAATCATGCTGTACAAATAATAGGATATGATAAATCAGTTGCCGTACCACATTATATTATAAAAAATTCATGGGGATCAAATTTCGGAGATAAAGGCTATATGTACATAGGAATAGGCAATAATTTATGCGGTATAAATTTTTTAATTTGTATTTACATATTTTAGAAGTTTATCTTTTTTATATCAAATATTTTTTTGTTAATAGGCATAGCAAATCAAGTTTCATCATTGGATACTTTTTAAGATATTTTTATAATTCATTAATATAAATGAAAATACTTGAAGAAATATTTATATCAATTTTAAAATGTATATAAATTTATAAATGTGTTCTTTAATCGAGATGAGAAATGACAATAATATTAATAATAATAATAATATATATTAAATTATAATTCCAATATTTGTTATACAATTGAGAATATTTACTTTAATATTGTACTGTATATTTATCTCTATAGTCATTTACATATTTTTTTTATAAATATTTTAATAATATAGTATAATAAAATAAAATAAAGATTTATTGTCGACACTATTCTGATGCCTTTGATATTCCTATTATTATCTTAATACTTACGTATTCTGATATTTAAGGTATTATCAAATTATAATCATCATTTCTTTTTATATCCATTTTACATTTAAAATTGTTTTAACTATCATCTGAATTCCAACCATTGTAGGAAACGGACAACATTGATTTCATTTCTTTCGTTAATGGTGGAATCATATGACGAGGTATTAAAAATGTGGATAGATTGAATAAGTCCAAAAATACTTTGTACCTGTCACTATTGATAAAAAATCGAAATTATTGGTGAAATATGTCTTTTATAATAATGTTATAACATTTTTTATAAATATATGATATATTTCTTTAACCTTAAAGTTGATTTTAAATATTGATATCCTGAAGATCCTCCGGTTCCGAGTTGTTGAGATCCAATCATTCTTTGAACCATTAAAACATGATTATCTAATGAACAAAGAAACAAATTATTCATATAATAATACATTTAAAAATTTTTCAAAAATCGATTAAATAAATTTTTCTTTTCTTACACCTCCATTTAGTAATTAAAGAATCAATGTCCATTAATGCGTTCAAAATTTGGTGAGGTTGACTAAATCTTGGTTCATCTCGATATAATGTGATTAATACTGCTCCTTGAAGAGCGGCATACGCGAATCTTCTTTCTCCTCGAGATACAAGTGCATTATGAAGAGATTCATTGAAGATCGTTTCGAATACTGCTTTTCGAGAATGTACATTTGCTAAATGATAATTTCTGAGTTGCTCCTTTGTATATTTCTGTGAAAATAATAAGAAAAATTAACAATTTTTTAATAAAATTATTCGTATATTCAAAATTTTTGAAAAACACAATTACTCGAGCAAGTTGTTCTTGTTCGTCGAGCAGATTTTCTACAGATCTTTTATATTTTTCCCAAAAATCGAAATTGTGAGTTTCAAGACCTGGTGTTCTTGCTAACCATTTTTGAACAAGAGAACTGAGACTAGGTTCTTCTTCTGAACGTTTAATCGCCTCAATAGCTTTTGGATCTCTTCCGAACACTTTGGTATAATTTTGATTATACTTAACTCTATGCTCTTGTTTTACACCTAATTTATTCTCTAATAAACGAAATTGTAGCGATTGAAAACCTGAGGCTGGACATAGATAATCTCTGAATGCCATAAAATCCAACGGTGTCATAGTTTCCAAAATTGTCACTTGGTCCACTAATAACTGAAAAATATAAGTAAATATATTAATTTAAATTATTTAACTTTTCAATAAAGAAATGTTAATATTCGTATCTTCATCATCATTTTTCATTAAATTATATCCTTTAAGTTTTATTATTGTCTTTATATATAGACAGTAAATCGATTTTACGAAGTCTAAGGAGAACCGCATTCGCATTTATATGGTTGCCACACTCATGCTTTACAACATAGGAAAGAAATAATCGCTAACGCGTAATGTAGAATTAATCATTTTTTTCTAATTCTTTATATGATTAAATATTATGTTATTTAAAAAAAAAAGAGATCAAAAGTAAATAAAAATTTTATCATTATAATTGTAAGTTTAAATTTTTATTTTGGTAAGTTAAATATTTTGTTTTAATTTTTAACAAAAAATATAATTTTTATACGATTG
This sequence comes from Apis dorsata, assembly GCF_000469605.1. Lineage (NCBI taxonomy): Eukaryota > Metazoa > Arthropoda > Insecta > Hymenoptera > Apidae > Apis > Apis dorsata. Next base: position 664,338 of record NW_006263864.1, on the reverse strand, counting down.
ATATAAAAAAATAAAATTGTTGCATTAAATTCTACTTATTTAAGATTTATTAAATCCTGCTACAAGATTTTTTTAATAGAACAAGAGAAGAGAATATGACGACCACACCTGGATTCTGTGGCATGGAAAGAGTGCCATTGAGCTTGTTACCTAACTCATCTACATATGTTGGTACAAGGTGTCACATATCATCCAGCAATATTAAATTACTTAGATCTCACTATTATTTTTGTAGTTTTCACAATTTTTCTTATTTCGATAAGAAAAAGAAAAATAATAATAATGAATAAATATCGCATTGCTAAGTACCTTGACCTATTTGACAATGTATATAAAAATATTTTTTATTATAAATTATGAAAAATATACAATAAAAAGTTTTAAAGAAGTTTTTTAAAATAAATAAATCTTTTACAAAAAATAAAAGATTAACATATTAATTTTTAATATTTTTTTTCATCATTCTGTTTTTTAGTAAATAAAGATTATTTGATAGATTAAAAATTTATTAATAGATTAAAAATTAAAAGTCCAGTGGAAATAATGTTTCTTTAAATATGGTGAATTGTACATTATGATATTTTAAAAATTTTGAATTTTTTTTTTAATAATAGATTTTATTTAATTATATTTTATTTGTTATAGAAAAAATGTAACGTAAGATTTCAGTGATATTCGAAATTTGATTAAAGCACCGCGCGGAAATACGCTTGTCATAAATTTCAATATTCTAATTGGCTTGAGATTAAAGGTCGTTCACATTTTTTTCTATCATTGTCATTGTCAACATATGATCACTGATTAGCGGCCTTTTTTTCTAGAGCATAGGATTATTGAGTGATTACTGTGTTCTCTTTACGCGGGAAAATTATTTATCATTATTTTTTTCGTTTTTATCGTATATTCTTTACTCATTTTTTTTTTTTTTTATTATAAAATTTATTTATTTTTATTTTAAGAACGAAATTTTAATTTTGCTTACTTTTAAAATGAGAACGATGCGATTCAACCTTTTTAAAATTTCTAGAGTTCTTGATTCATCTAGAACTTCGGAGATTCTGTTTTTCTGAATGGAAGTATGACAGTTAGAACCATTCAAAGTGCCACGGTTGCTTGGTTCGGAGTTAAAGAGTGCTCTGACTGAATCTAATTCGTAGATAATTTGTTTGAACCAAAGTTCGTATGCTATGAAAATATAGAAAATATAATTGATCAACCAATAATTTTATCAAATTATATTTTTTTATTTCAAATAAATGAATAATATATTAAAACTACATTAGTAATAGAAATAAATTGAAAAAGATGATTCAATCTCTATTATGTAACATGATTTATGTTTATTGTCTGTTATAAATTTTTAATGATAAAAATTTTTACCCTGATGAGTGACGATAAAAAGATGTTCATCATGCACTTCTTTGTTATATTCAGCACTCAATAACCTTTGTGCGGTTAAAATTTTATCCAAGCGAAGGTATTCACCATATAACATACCTTCAGCCAATTGATCGTTCTCTTGATCATGATCTTCCCTAAGAATAAATCATTACAATTTATTCAAATCATTATCAACAAAAATTATATAATTTAAAAAATATATATAAAATAAATATATATAACGATTAATTTTATCTATTTAGAAATAAAAAAAATAATTTTAAAACAAATAAAAAATTTCATCATTTGAATATACTGTTATCAAGAATTATATAGATTTTGATAAACAAGAAAATATTTTTAAATGATTACTTACGCAATACCATCCGATAAGGGACAAGCCATATTTTTCCAATTTTTGTACTTTTTTGAAAATAAAACGTATTTCGAATTTAAATTAAATTAGTATATTATTTTTTAATTAAAATTATTACACAGAACAATAAATAAATATTATAGTAAATTATAGCACTAATTATTCACAATAGATAAACTCTTTTTCAAGATAACATTTTCTGCATTTCAATAAATGTCATTTATTTAGACGAATAACAAAAAGAGATACATGTTGTTAGCGAGGTGGTTGAGACACTACTGAAAACAGAATGATCGCCGCGACTTGCGAAACTGTCCCTCTTATATTTCTAAGACTGAGAAACATATGAATGAACGATTGATGATTATGTTTTCTTTATATGGTTTTTTAACAGAGCAATTAAAAATAATCTGATGATTTTTATTACATAATTTTATTTGGATTTTATATAATTTAATCGCCTAGAAATTGAAGTTATAAAATTTTTCAGTCGATAATTCGATTCAATATTATATGTACTTTTATTTTTCTAATTACAAAATATCAATTTTCGAATGATTGTTGAATGATATATAAGGTTTTATCTTGATAAGTATGTTTTTTTTTTATTTAATTATCACGAATGATAATTAAATTGATTTTACTGATTTTGTAAATGAATTGAATGAAATTTATCTCAAGATAAGATCTTTTGAAAGATTAAAATTTTATTGTTATATCATTATTTGAAACAAAAATTATAAATGCAATTTATTTTTTTTAAATTATTAATCTAATGCGAAATTGATAGATGTCGTGGAAATGATATTTTTTAATCAATGTATTAGGACAAAGTTTAAAATCCGAACATAATAATATTTTTAACATTACAATATTTATTTATACGAAATATAAGAAAGATAGATATAAATAATAATATCAGTTGTAACAAATAAATATACTTGATCAATCTTCTATTTATTTCTTCTATTTTCTCTTTCTTTGCATCATTTTTTATCTGTCGATAAAATAGATAGTGATAAAACCGTTATATCTTTTAGTCATAGATCATAGATGCGTAATGAAGATGAAAGATGTCGCAAGTAGTACAATTGATCGTCAAATTTTGAATTTAAAAATAAATTATTATATTCGTATTATTTATATATTTAATAAAATTAATAAAAATAATTAAATATTTTCCTAAAATAATAATTCTGAAAATTATTAAAATATTATTATGTGATCTTTAATTTTTTAAAATACTTTATTTTTTCATTTGTTATCTCATTAATGTATACAATCATGATCATAATATCGACCGTTTTCATATTCGCAAATGCATATTACGTAATGTTGACCCTTGTGATCATTTACACAATTATTTTATATCAGAAATGCTCTCGAAATTATGCACGATTATATCTATTATTGATATAAAATTCATTGACATAGTAAAAATAATGCAATAGATGTAACATTTTTAATATATTTTTTTAATATATAAAAATAATTACTTTGATATTTATAATATAATTTTTTATTTTATTTTATTAAAATAAATAAACGTGCATAAAATTTCATATTCATATTTTCAGTAAAACGAAAACTAGGACACAATTGAAAATTGTGAATCAATCATTTTGTTAAAATGAATTCAGTTTAATGATTTTTGGTGTTTTGTGATAACATTAAATATTTTTAAGTATGCGATAATCTATATCCAAGAAATTAAATTACCTTTATTGATACATTAAATTAGCTACGATCGAATATCGAAAATTTATAATGCATTTATGCATATACAAGATAATTGTCAAGTCGTTATATAATAAATATATACAAATATAATTTTTTTTTTATGAAAAAAGTTCTCTTTTAAATTCTACATTATTGTAACAATAATCAAATGTTTAATTTCATATTTTTAATTTCATTAATTTATTTGTTTATATAAACATAATTGTCCAATTTTACGATACATTTTTTGTAATTTTCCAAATAAAATGAAAACTATCATCAACAGAATAAACAAAAAAAGAAAAATACACAACAAGGAATAAACAGAAAAAGAAAAATACATAACAGATTTGTTTATCTAGTTAGCTTGAATCATATGATGCAACACTTTAAATTCCGTTTCAGCAAGAACTAGCATTTCGTAATAAGTACTTAGAAGTAAAAATAGAATTATACATCTTTCGTACAAAAAAAAAGATACTTTTCGAATTTATTGTTTTATGCCAATTCACTGATTTTAATGAGTTTGAAATTATTATTGAAATTTATTGTTATTTTACACATATAATATTATATGGAAAGAAGTGTACAATAGGAATGGAAAAATAGATATCGTATCGTAAGTTTTTTTTACTCATTATATAGAGAGATTCTGAACTTTGCATATTATGATATATTAAATTTACTTTATACGAAAATATGAAACAACTAGTTTTATTTAAGAAAATAAAACATCTAAGATTTATTTACTCTTGCAGAAAGTAAAATATGTTGAAAATCATTCTATACTTTCGAAATATCAGTTCACTAAGTCATGATACTTTTATAATTGCACATGTGATTGGATTTAATGTTGGGTTTGATATCCCGAAATTGATACATTAAAATTAAAAGTACTTATCGAAGAAATATTTAAAAGTGATTAAGATATTCGATATTTCCATTCGATTGAATTATTTTAAATTCAAATTTCTAATTATTTTTAATTTCTTTGATTAACATTCCAATGTGTCGAATGACGATAACAATTTTATCGTTTTGGACAGATAATCAATCAATTAATATTTAAAAAAATTTTCTAAAATCAATCTTATTTCTTTGCGCAATAATTAATATTAATTTTTGTTTAGGCATACTATCTCTTGCTACGAAGAAATACGCGACAGATGATTCCGACAGATGATATCCGAAAGATCTATAGAAACACTGTTCAATTGATTTCTCTTTTTCTCAAACATGCGAAATTTTTCCAACTTCATGAAATCAAGTGAATGAAGAAAATTGTGTAAGTGATTCATTTCTGTTCTATATAAGCGTTTAAAGAGAAAAAGAAACTTCATGCATATACATATAAAATTTTCCTCATCTTATGTTATTTTATCCAATAATGTTATCCAAAAATGGTTTCACCATTATTTGAAAAATGCACAAAGACAACAGAGAGTTGATAATATCTGTAAATTTCTTAAATTTATTATTATCATAACGCATAATTGGACAAAAGAATTTTATCGGTGCAAATTTGATCCTTTAAATGTTTAAACAGAAAGGAAATATACGTATTTTACATTTACATGATTCACGTATTCTTATCGATGGTATTACTATGGACGAACGCGTTTGATCAAACGATCGATTAAATGCGAAAAGAGGTTGATGCGATTCGTCTTTCCTGCGGATACATACGGATAAAGCATTATGTGATACCGAGACGAAGTTTCTTAAGCATTCAATGTACTTTTTACGACACCTAATAAAGGCAAGAAGTCGCTACATTTAAATATGATTCCAGAAATTTGAAAGCTCGAGGTGTTTGTGCTGAAAATCTATCGCACCGACAAAAATCTAAGAAGATAAAAAAATCTATTAACCTTTATTCATTTTTCTTTCTTTTTTTATTTCCCTTGCTTTTATCGTGTCACAAAGCGATATACTTGGAGAATTTCAAACTTCCGACGAAAAGATAAGGATCAAAAGACAATCAAATTCACTCTAATATATTCTTAGAAGACAAAAATGTGATCCCTATACTGTTGCGAATATTCGTTGTACGACTGCTACCTTGAATTTATTCCATTCCTACTAAAATAAATGTCGCAATAAGTTTAGGAGTTACGAACAATTTTATGAATATTCTCTTTCTAGAAAGTCGCGAATGTGAATCCATATCCATATTCAAATAGTGAAGTTTGGGAAGAAACGATACGAAATTTTACAAAAGGATACAATGTAAAATGCTTTAGATATTTCAATAATTTATTTATTTCAACAAGTTATTTTTTTCAAAAAAAAAAAAAATATATATATCGTTATATCGAATATATCGTTGGTTTCTATCGCTAAATTTTTATTTTATATTTTAACTCTAAAATTATAGGGAAAAATCTATAATATTTATATTTACCAATGTCATTAAAGATTTTCTCTCACATCTTCCTTTGATGAAACGAAGAAAGAAAAAAAATACCTAATCCTTCGAATAACAGTGCATTATTCGTAATTAACGTGCAGTAACGCTCGAGCGAATTTTTCGTTTCACTGTTGTCAGTATATAGTGCATATCACTCAGATAGATGCTTCCCGGAAGGGTAGATAACTTGCACACTGATTAATATGCCCTCTTTTGTATCATTTTTTTGCATTGTTATTTTTTTTTCGGCTCGTGATTCGTAGCGATACGGATTAGACATTCATTCCAGCGAGCGATACGTAGATATCCAAGGAGCAATGATCGCCAACGATAAAGAAGTTTCTGTTCTTCATCGTTGTCGTCGAGGCAACATCATCAAGGACGTTGTATCCTTTGCCCGTTCACACACACACACGTGTTCATTATGAAACGAGATGTCCTGTTTGCTCTGGACATATTTACACAACGAATTTACAAATTGTAAACGTTTAATCAGAATCTTCTATACAATTTCGTAATCAGTGAGAATGGTATCCATCCACTCGATTATTATTCCAAACGTTTCATTTTCATCCCACTTAATAGTTGATCTAAGTAGAAAAAAGATCGGTTTTGAAGTTTTAAATTCCGCGAAATTATTATCCGATATTACGAGAAGGGAAGGAAGAAATAAGGAAGATCCGTTGAATCATTAAAAAAAAAAAAAAAAAAAAAAAAAATATTTACACGAAGATGTCAAATTTGAATTAATTCACGTAATCTTTGCGCGTAATGGTTGACATTGAATTTAATCGTGGAACGAATACTTTTCTTATTTTCTTTTTTCATTTCTTATTCAATCGTGCCTTCTTTTTTCTCCTTATACCGATCTCGATACAGCATACATTATTTATAAATAGCAATTTGCACGAATTAATGCTTCTTACGTATCGATAGCTTTTCTAGTTAACGCTTTTCTAACATATTCGCCTTCTAACATATTTGAAACTAACTTCACGCATCATATAACGGATGACAATGGAATATTTTTCATATTTTTTTTTTTTTTCGTTTCTTTCTCCAAAAATAGGCGCGAATCAACGTTCTTGCTGATTCTCCAGCAATCTCTACGTCTGATTCCACAATATCGAGACTCTCGCGTTTCGTCAAAAAGATCTTGTATTCGATTGTTACTTTCGAAGAAAGCGATAGAAGCGAGCTCGAGATTTCCTGCATCAATTTTATTTGAAAGAGCCATCGACAGAAATCGTATCGTTTCCATCTAAATTTCAACGACGCAATACGCTTAATAGCCTCGTATATTGAATCAATATATTCTGTATTTTCTTCTCATATTATTAGAAATTGTATGGAAAAACAACATGATTGCGCGAAATGTAAATTAATTAATGTAAATAATCGCTTGCTTCTTCATCGCATTCTCCGTCCTCCGCAAATGTACCAAGGTTTTTCTAATTTCTTTATTTCTGCATTGCATTTCGTGTATTTATCATAATCGATATTCTTATTATATATCCATTTATTTAAGATAACCCTCGATTACATTATAGTGATAAAAACAGATCGTTCGCTCCTCTTTTTTTCCTATTCTCTCCCACGTGTATTCACGTAATCACTTCTTTATTTTCTGACGTAGCCGCATCATCCGATACCAGGTCGATATAATACGCAACGCATACGCAGCCCGGCATTCTCGATTTCCACGAAATAAGACGCGGAGACCGAGCCCTGGTCGGACAGGTTCGCGCTTTTTGGCTCGTTTTTTAAATACCAAACGTTTCATATATTTAGATTCGGTCTAGGCTTAAAAAAAAATACAGGCAGATAGGATTTTCGACTCGTTGGTTACGTTGGCTATTCGCTATTCACCTCCGTGTCCTTTAATAGGATTACCACCTGGTGGTTGATAAAGGATAGGAGAGAAGAAGAAAAAGTATTTCTTCCCCCCTCGGCCAGGATGCTCTTAGTCCTTTAGAATTTAAAAAAAAAAAAAAAAGAAAAGAGATGTATCTAGCGTGTTCGGTTTCTCTTCCAGGTACTGTTAAACTGTTCCATCGAAACGCAGGTTTATTTACGAACCGAAAGACTCGTCTTTGAGCCGTTTATTTCTTTTCAAGCTGCGAGAACATCGAAATACGTTTGCTTATTTCTCTCTCTCTCTCTCTTTTTCTATTCTCCTTAAAATTATCTTTGCCTACCTGAACCGATCTGAAGGCAAAAACACTTTCGATTACTCGGAACGCCTTTAAATCTTTGCCCGAATAACGTTTTTAATTCGTTTTGTCTTTATATATTTTTCCATCGATCGATGCTTTTCACCAATTGCTCTTGAGGAGAGAAAAGATTCTCTTGAATCATTTTCCAGAACTGGTTTACAGAGTTTTTCGTCCACAGTTGTTAATGAAAAGAAGTCGGCTTTTCGTACGTACGCGATTGTACAACGTCCATTGCAATATTCTGAGATGTAATTGGTAACGGGTATATACTGGAAAACATCGTGATAAATATGAAAGGAAAGAGGAGAGATTCTTTCAAGGACAAAAAAGACTCGGATGCTAAGTACTTGGCATCATCATCTCGAACGACTCGTTTATCATTTTATTAAAAGTTTTCGATTCTTGCGATTTATCTTTAACAATAATTTATTTGTGCTTTTTCATCGAGGAGGAAATAATTAACTTCAATCGTGAAATTTACATATAACAACCTCGAGCGTGGATATAATAGTTAGAATTGCAGATTAGAATTAGATGAAATTCGAATTTTAAGGAATTTCAATTGATCGAGTTTCAAGAATAATTTATCCTTGTTTTTCATATTACACGTTTTGTTAAATTGTTTTCTTCGTTTCGTAAAAATTTTCAATCTTTTGGATATATTAGATAGATTTTCATTGTCTATAATTATTTTATCGATAATTAAAATAGAACTGTTTATTACAGGTAATCGAATATGTATTCATAAAGTTTTGCAGAGTGTACAAGGGATTTGATTTCAATACTTGGAATCGTTTTTATCGCGTTCCTAAGTTGTACGATGATAATTGCATATCTCGTCATAGCATCCTCTCTAATTCTAAATACGCATCTCTCAGGATACAATACATTATTTGTCAAGGTAGAAGAAGAAGAAGAAGAAGAAGAAAAAGAAAAAAAACTGTTTCCTGTATCGCACAAAATATTTATTTTCATGATAATGCATAAATTTCAATTCGCGTGTTTTTCATCCTCTCGAATAACAAATAGCTCGATAATTTCGCCATTTCGCATTCGTTTATTTTAATAATGTTCTCGAATAACGTTAATTGATACTAATTAATAATTGAAACAATCGCACGATCGACGAGAGGATGAGTTTCGATAATGACAATGATAACTCGTCGCGCGCGATTGGCTTCGCTCGAATATTTCAATACACCGGGATCAACCGATCGACCTGTTTGTCTCAAGCCTCGATCAATATATATTTATTTCCCATATACAAATTCGACGGTTAAATATCACCAACTATCGTCTAATTATATAAATATCATCGATTTATAAGAATTCACAACAATATTCGTAGAAATACACGAGGAAATCTTAATTTAAATTGCGTATTAAAATATTTACGCGATACTTATTCAATCGCGATACGGTTTGAATACGAATTCATCGTCGCGAATTCGAATAATAGTTTCTCGATAATTGCGCCGAAAAATAAAAGTTATTCGATAAAGTCGTTTGAATTTTAAATGGAATTATTATGGGTATCGTGACATTACGTTAATTTCAAATGTGAGAATTTCGGAATAATCGAACCTTCACGCATCGTGTCAAGGTAAGTGTCGAAGAATTTCAATTTCAATTTCAATTTCATTCGAAGAATATCCCTTCGAGTTGCCGCACAACTGCCACAGTGTTTCGAGAATATATCAATCAAATTATCGATCGTATCTTTCAAAATTTCCATCGTGGCTACTTCCATCCCCTCTTTTCCTTCGCTCCTTCAAAAGGATCGGATTGATCACGATATCGATCCTGTTCGTCCGTAAAGATCTCGATCAGATTACATCCCTCTAAGGGTGGACGCGCGAAATTAAAAGAAGAGGAGGAGGAGGAGAAAAGTTGGGTGGGAAAAATAATAGAGGGTTCAGAAAGGAATTATCCGGCGCGTTCGAACGCGGCCGATCGGTTTTATTCGAGCGAAAGGTCGGGTCCGAAATTGGAAAAGGAAGAGGGAAGGAAGAGAAAAGGAAGAGGAAGAACGGACAAAGTCGAAGGGGGGGCCATTCCCGGGTGAGAAACACACGCGTACAATCGCGTCGCTGTGTACAAGCCTATAAATACATATTCACGAGCGGATGTTGAGGCATTGGTGAGGTCCACGTGGTCGTGGATCACGGTGGTGGCAACAGTCGGCCTCCGACCGTCGTACAAGTGTGCATAAACGCGAGCCGGTGTGTTTCTCTTTCGCGAGGCGAGCGATAGCGAGAGCGAGAAAGATCGGTGGATCGGGAGAGAACAGGTCGGGACGAGTTCCCTTTCGTCTGGTGCGCGTTTTCATTCGAGGCAAGCCTCGAGCTCGAGACGGAACGAAATTCAGCCGAAACTGGTGCACAACATCTCCTTCCATTCTCCCTTTCCTCTGCACGAATCGTAATGAGACACCTTCGGGGTGTCGAGACTCGTCTCCTCTCGACGTGACTGACGACCACCATCCGTCCTTGACGCAACATTTCGCCAAGTCCCTCGTCTCGATCGAGCGAGAAGCGATCATCGTGGGATCGATCGTGATCGGTCAAACGACGTTCTCTCGCCTTCTTTTCTTTTCTTTTTCTTCTTCCTCCTCCTTCTCCTCCTCCTCCTCCTCCTCCTTTTCTTTTTCCCGCGTTCGACGACGATTGCTCGACGTACTCGCTTACGGTCGCGACGCGCGGTGTTGGTGACTGCGGTTTCACGTGTTCGCGATTCCGTCAGATCGATGAAGCTCGAGTGATATTATTACAGCCGTGTAGCGTCGGCCTTTGTTCCACGAGGCAACCGTCGATCCATCGATTCGGGAGGGGGGACGATTTATCGAGTGGGAAAACGTAAGTAGGAAAACGCGATTCGTATTGTTGCGCTATAGGTGTCCGTATTGTTTATACGTCCCGAACCTCGGGACCCTGATTCGCCTTCGTTCATGAATTACGCGCCATAACGTGAAATGCAAAACATCGGATTGAAATTCAAAACGGTCGGACGAGGTCTGGCTGAACGGTTTGTTTTCATGCCGCGTCCACGAAACGTTCTGTTCTCTCTCTTCGCAAAAATCCCCCCTCCTATTTTCTTCCCCCTCCCTATCTTTCGAACATTTCGCGTATTTACGTATCTTCGATTTCTCACTTCCGATTCGATCCTTGTCCGCGTTAACTAACGCAACTAACCTTGTTGCTATTTCACGCGCGTACACGATCAGAATTTTATTTATTCCGAGGAAAGAGAGAAATCGACAAATTATTCCACCATTATCTTTCGATCCGACTTGGCTCTTTCCTTCTTTCGATCGGATACAAAATTTTCAATCCGCTCATTCTCGTTACGACTGAACGTGGAAAGAAATGTAAACGATCTCTTTGAGATTTTTTTTCCCTTCCTCCTCTGCCCATCTTCGCATTGGTCTACGCATGGTAATGGGAATCGGGAAACTTGTTCGACCGGCTACACTCTGCCTCTAATCTGTTCACATTTTCCAACAGGAGTGTCGTTCTTGTGAATTCGCGTCAATTTGTTATCGATGACTAAACGATGATCAAAACGATCAATAGCGATTCGAATTCATTAATCGAAGATTTTCCTCTTCTTCTCGCAAATTGCATACAATATATTTATAATTATTATTACTTACGGAGAATTTAATTTTAATTTTTAACGCTAATTTCGAGGTATCGCAAAAAATAATCACCGTTTTCTCGTTCCATTCCGTACGTAATTGTTAATGATCGAGAAGATGTTGATAACAAAGTATCGATGAAGTTGCCAGCAATGATTTTCAAATTCAAATTACGTCACGAGGCAAATGTCGGGTTGTCAAGTTGGTGTTCGAGAAGGAAGAGGGAAGGGGAGAGAATCGGAAGAGAATAACGTTTATTAATAATAATCGCGTGCCTCTAGATTTTCCTCGTTTAAAAGAAGATACACATGCACGTAATTCACTTTTAAATTCTTTTCTTATTTCGGTTAACGTCACTCGAGGGAGCAGCGGTAAAATTAAATCGCATGAAAGAACGTTACTGGCTTTATAGATAATAACACGAAAGAGGATAGAAACGGTACGTTTTTTCCATTTCACCAACTTTGATTTTTATAATTACCAAGGATACAAGGATAATAACTTTATATACAGGAGAATGTCTCTTGGAAATGAGATTTCCTTCTCTTCTCGTTACTCTTTGAGGGAAGGAAAACCTCTCGGAGATTCTTATTATACCAGTAGACATTTTCATCATCGTTGCAAAAAATACTGTCTAAATGATCTCTCTCGCGTGTTTCGCTCGCATGCAGCGTAGCTGGTTGGCATAATTTACAAACGCAGTGAAAGTGCACACAATCTGTGACGCGTTAATGAATGAAACCATCCTTCTCCACTGGAATGCTTCCTTCGAACGAGTTTCTTTATTATTATTATTATTATTACTATTGTTATTATTATTGTTATTATTTTATTAGCGGGATAAAAAGGAACAAAAATATTAGGATAGACGAGAGACGCGTATAAATATATGAAAGAAAAGATTGATATAATGCGACGAATGTTTAATTCGATTAAATGACTTATTAAAAAGATCAATAGACTCGTGTATTCCATTGGCATATATTATCATCTTATTGGCACAATTGAAATAACCAACCGATGTTCTCTCGTAGTTTCTCTCTCGAGGAATTTTATCGGATACATTTAATCTTTCGATCTTTCGCGGATCGGATATAATTAGGCCATTGAATAACTTTTCGAATAAATGATAAATCTTATCTTCCTATTTTCCAACGGTAGTTAAAAATCTGCTCGTTGTTGCGACGAGGTGATACAGTAGAGATCCCCCAATAGAGTTGCGGGGAGGATTATTAATAGGAGGAAAGGATATTTTCAATCAGAAAATAATAAATAAAAAATAGAAAAAAACCTCGAAATAAATCATGAATGTATGTAATAGATTACGACTTATAACACAACAACGGAGCACAAACGGAAACAGTAAAAAATTTAATTCACGGCCATGAGTGTGCCAGATAGCGTCATGAAAATTTTTATTCAATTTATCTAACGACTGCGTTATGTATATTCATATTTTTTATTGCGCTATCACGAAATGCGGAGAACTTTGGTTTCGCTTCAAACTTGTGCACGATTCTACGTCA
>NW_006263864.1:648864-650891 GCF_000469605.1 Apis dorsata | reverse complement strand
AAATCAACGACGGAAACGTTTATTTCAGTCGCTCGACGATTTCTTTTTTTTTTTTTCTCATTTTTTCCTTTTTTTTTTCTTTTTCTTCTTCTTCTTCTTCTTTTTTTCTTTTCTTTTCAAATTTTCCTCTCCTTCCACCCGCTGCTTCGTTCGAGAAGGTTCCAAGAATTTACGCAAACATTCATTCATCCGCGCTATGATTACGCGAATCACAGAGCGGAAACGTTTGATTTTCGAATCAATAATTACTTTGCATCTTCGTAATCTCGAATTGGAATAATAATGGGTATGGGAACGAGTGCCAAAGAGCCTCCTGTCCAAGGTACGCTACTTGATTCGGAGGTCGACAATCGAGAAGCATCCTCGCGCAAATTTGTAATCGATTGTCGTCGACTTTTTCGTACTTTAATCTCGAGATTCGCGCTCGAATAATCGAGCGTTCGAACGGAAGAGAAATCGATGGAATAGACCGATTTATTTATCTCTCTCTCTCTCTTTCTCTCCCCTCCTTAATTTCAAGGAAAATTGACAAATAAATCAATCATTTTTATCTCGATTCCGCGCTGCTATTATCTGTAAAACTGTATGATGCACAATGAACCGCAAACCGTATAAAAATCGTTGCGTAAAATAAACGCAATTCGATCGATTTCAAGAATCATTGAATCATATCAAAGGGAAAAAAGATTATTTCGTTTCATTTTCAAAGAATTTAAAATTAAATCCCGCCCATTTGTAGATGCAAGCGTAATTTATTCGCTGGAAATTAGAAATACACAGATGTCGTTTTTTTTTCCTTTTTTTTTTTTTTTTTTTCAAGTTGACCATATACAGAAACTCGTTTATTTTCGGGGCGGAAATAAAGGTTTGGTCCGTGTATCGATATCGTTATCGATAGGACACGTACGAATGATCGAGTCTCGGTTCTTGGTAGGAGAAAAGCAATCCGCGCGGTTCATTGTTCCGTTTCCCCGCAATGGATCCCGGAGCAGCACGCGACAGAGTGAAGCGCATTTCCGGTTGTCGGTGTATCGGCGCACACGCTCTTGTTACGCTCTTCAAATATTTGTTCTGCCCTCCGACTATATATCAACGATCGGTTTCCCTCGTTTCAATCTTGATTTATGGATCGAGCCTTCGCTTTTCCACGAGTGCTTCTCGTCATCCATCTTTCTCCACCTGACGTTTTCGAAATTTCTCCCCCCCCACCCCTTGAAAGTCGGCCGGAAAAAGCTGTTCCAACGAATTTCGCTTTTCTTATTCGGCGAACAAAGCGCGTACTGCCGCTTTGAAAGAGCGGCGAGAGACGACAAAACCGCGATATTTTCGGATATTGCGGCCTACGATGATCGGATTCGCGAAATAAAATTTCTATCACGCGTCGAACGTCGATGCGTGGCCATCTTCGTTACATTTTGGAAAGTTGTCATAATTTTTGAGAACAATTTATAAAATGGAAAATTTCCTTGCTTCGAAAATATCTTTAAAGAAACTTTCGATTAATAAAAATATATATATTGGAATATCGTAGCTATTTACCTAATCAATGATTTTTTTTTTCTTCTTTTCAAAAAGCGAAAAATAATTGTACTCTTGTGATTACTTTTTTTCCAGAGATCGGATTCGCGAAATAAAATTTCTATCATGCGTCGAACGTCGATGCCATCTTCGTTATGAAAGTTGTCATCAACTTTTTAAGAACAATTTATAAAATGGAAAATTTCCTTGCTTCGAAAATATCTTTAAAGAAACTTTCGATTAATAAAAATATATATATTGGAATATCGTAGCTATTTACCTAATCAATGATTTTTTTTTTCTTCTTTTCAAAAAGCGAAAAATAATTGTACTCTTGTGATTACTTTTTTTCNCAGAGATCGGATTCGCGAAATAAAATTTCTATCATGCGTCGAACGTCGATGCCATCTTCGTTATGAAAGTTGTCATCAACTTTTTAAGAACAATTTATAAAATAGAAAATTTCCTTACTTCGAAAATATCTTTAAAAAAACTTTCGATTAATAAAT
>NW_006263864.1:640835-648627 GCF_000469605.1 Apis dorsata | reverse complement strand
CAGAGATCGGATTCGCGAAATAAAATTTCTATCATGCGTCGAACGTCGATGCCATCTTCGTTACGAAAATTGTCATCAACTTTTTGAGAACAATTTATAAAATGGAAAATTTCCTTGCTTCGAAAATATTTTTAAAGAAACTTTCAATTAATAAATATATATATATATATATTGAAATATCGTAGCTATTTAATCAATGACTTTTTTTTTCTTCTTTTCAAAAGAATATAATTGTACTCTTGTGATTACTTTTTTCCAGATCTACACGCGTCGAAAATGAGGGTCGACCAGATCGGGCTTCTCTTATGGAAGAATTACATCGTCCGAAAACGTCAACCGGTAATTTTACGTATCTTGCGAATCAGACTCGAAATTATCAGAGTAACTAAAAGACGCATGAACGCAAACTTGATGTTTAGGGCATACTGGCTCTGGTATTCGTATGGCCGGTGGCAGTGTTCATGATCCTGTACACGATTCGCGACAATGTGGATCCGAAATACTATCCAACTTGCCAATTTCCTGCTAGGTCGATGCCGCAGAACGGGCTGCTCCCGTTCGTTCAGAGCTTCGTTTGCAGCATTGGAAACCCGTGCGATCCCTTGTCGGAATACGAAGAAGTTCCTTCTTACGAAAACGCCACGTTAGTCCTTTGGAATAATTTTTTTCTCTTTCCTCCGATGCAATCTCAAAAAATTGTTGCGCTCACGCTTTGGAAAATTTATTTTCGACCATCAGTCTAGGCCCACTGGTGGTTGAGTTGCAGCCCATGCTAGGTAACAAAACGATTCTTTCCGCGATCGATACGTTGCCGAACAGCATCCAACTGCTCAAGTCGATGGCGCAGATACTCACCAGGCCGGAAATCAAAGCGTTGTTCGGTACGCACGCACGAGTAACACCTTTCGTTCGCGAATTTTCTCCAAATTTACATCGAATTTGTGTCGAATTTGTGTCAAACTAGATCGAGGCGTTCGATTGGGCGATCTGTTCCACAATCAACGGGAAATCAAGGATCTTCTCAGGCTTCAGATGCCGTACGCGCGGGAGGGATTGATCGACCAACTGTTCGACTCGTCCATAAAATTGATATACGTCAGTATAATATGTCTCTCGAATTATAAGAATTCGCTCGATCGATTCGAAGGGTTGACTGATCGAAGTCGTTTGCCGGGACGATTTTCAGCTGATCGAGGCGTTCGGTTCGTCCAATATCGACGGGGTTATTTGCTCCTCGGAAAGTTTAAAGAAGTATCTCATTTTGCCGAACAACGAGGACTACGAGGAGATCTCCAAGATACTTTGCAAGATCGACTCGAGCATGATACCGAATATGCTGGAGAATTTGGCCAAGCACCTTGATTTCTTCGGCTTGTTGGAGATGGTTGACCGAGTGATGGCCAAGTTTCGGGATTACGATTTTTTCGAGGATTTGAAGAGAGCGGTCGAAACGATCCTCGATCTTCGCACCGTGAACAAGTATATCCCATCGTACTTGAAGATACGCCAATGGATGCCAAAGATGATAATGGTGTTTAAGAACGTCACGTTCAAAGAGATCGATCTGAGTTTGTGAGTAACTTCGAGGTCGACGAAATTTCTTTTTTTTTTTTTACTCGAGCAAAGGGGAAAAACGATAAACGATAACACGATTTTCGAATCTCTAATTCTCTAGCGTGAATAAATCGCTTCAAGTTTTGGATCCGTTATTCTCGAAGGAACGCGATTGGTCCACCGTGCGCCCGATGTTGTTGAGATTGGAAAAGTTACTGGAGCTGGCGAAGGGCATGGCAGAGGATCGAAGCATCGAGTCCACCGAGACTTTTTTCACGATAGCGAAACGTTTGTCCGACACGATTCGATCCGCGTTGGACGTGGCCAACACCGAGAATCTCACTCAAATTTTGGATTTGAGCGTAGCCATTTTGCACGATGGCGCCAGACTGACGCAAAAGATTTTGGACCGTCACATCGACGACATCGAACTGTGAGATTTTTCCCTTCCTCGAAAACGATACTTTTTTCCCTTGAAAATATCGAACGATTTTTCTTTGCAGTCCGACCGAGATATTGGACGGGCTCAGGGATTTTTTATCGGACAACGTCTTAGCCACGTTGAGCTACATATTGTCCTCTATGAACTCGATCGTCAGAATGTTGTACCAAGCTGCCATCGTTCACGAGGACGTTCAGCACAGGATTTACGATATCTCCACGAAACATCACAAGGACACGGTGCAGAAATTGTTGACGAACGTCGATCCAAATTTTTATCGAACGTTCGTCAAGTCGTTCTCCAGATTAAATTTCTTGGAGGTTAACCTTTCCTTTCGATCTTTGGAATCTAATTTCGCTTATATATATATATATATATAGATCGCGTAAGATCAAAGCCTGTTGCGTCCATTTTCCAGAAATTCGTGAACGAAGTTAAGCGCACGAGTCCCGAGGAGTTCTTTTGTCAGGAGGAAACGCTGAACGAAATTTTCGACCTCTTCAAAGACGGTAAAAACGAATCTGGATACATCGAGGAACTACTGTGCAGCGATACAGGGAAGAAGTTTATCTCGGACGTGTATGGAAGTTTGGAGTTGAGAAACTTTGAAAGCATAGTAAGCATCGTACATATATAAATACATGTCATTTCTTTCGATAGAAATAATTTTTGAGAAACGTGACTCGACGATCGAACGTTGTCAGGTGGACGATACTTTGTACACGGTCGTCAATATGGCGTTCCACAAAGTGGTCGCGGTCGAGAGATCAAACTTGACCTCCCTCGTGGCCAACACGAAAAAATTGGTCTCGTATCTGAAATCGCCGAAAAGATCGAATCCTGACTGGACCGTTTTTAAATTTGGCCAAAGGTGGCGGGAAATTTTCGAGGAAACTCTGCCTCAAGCGAGATTGAACATGTGAGCGATATTAGATATTGAGTTTCCATCTAATTCTCGCGAGGGAAACGGTTCGTAAGAGCCCACTCATCTCTTCTTCTCTTCAGCCTAGGGATCCACTTGAGCATAGCAAAAATGATTGGATCGCGCAGTCTGTCTTACGTGACCATTGAATCCGATCTTGAGAAGATGGACATACTCGCCGAGATAATTCTTCAAGATTTAAAGGAAAACCCTACGAGCTGGATCGAGCAAGTTAGACGGCGGAAGATGCAATTGATCGAGTCGTTCTATTTAACCGTAACGGACAAAGATAAGGTATATATATATATGGATGATATTCTAATCCTTTTGGTATCTTTTCTCGCGTTTCGAATTTTCCTCTTCCTCTTTTTCCAGGCCTTGAAAATTTTGGAATACGACAATTTCACGAGGAGCTACTGCACCGATTCACACCCACCGAATTTATTGAATTTTCCAAAGGACTCGAATCGGACGGTGTTGAAGGCGCTCGTCTGTCGTATCTCGGAATCCGTGCAAACCGACTTGGAGTTAAACATGACGAAGATTAAGAATAGGGAGGAGATTCATTACAGGAACAGGGATTCGTTCAATTGGACCGATTTCAACGTGAAAATAATCGAGATTTATCGTTACATCGACACCTTGGTCCACCAAGAGGACACGGGCTACGATTTGGCTCGATTGGAAAAGTTGAAAGAAGATTTTCAAACATCCTGGACCATTGATATCGGCGTCAAAGACGTTTTCGAGATGAGGTACGGGAGCAATGGAAATAACCTCCTCCCTCCTACTCCCATCCCATCATTCTAAAATTGCAGATATTTACTTTGGTGACACGCGTTATATCTCTCTGCAGCGTAGGTTTGATCTGCAAATTCTTCAACCTGATGGAGAGCCCTCTTTTCCGCGCCAAAGGCGGATGGAAGGAGATGCACGCGATCGCGTGGGCGTCCACGGTCATCTTCGACAACGTGGAGAAGATCGTCGATCAAATTCAGAGGAACGGGCATCTGGTGAAGCTCTCCCAAGTGCTGGAGGACATGCCCCAAACGGAAATTCTTTTAACGGCCATCCTGCAAAATTTGTCCCCTCTGGTTCTCGACGTGGTCGACATCATAACCATGAAACCCATCCATCTCGTAAGCTTTTTCACTCTCTTCGTTTATTAACCCAAATTCTTATCGAATCTTCTCTCCTTTCGAATCCTTTGTTTCCCAGATATCGATCCTGGACGATTACAAATCGCGGGAAGAACAATGGCCTTGCATACAAAGGGAAAGCGTCGGCGCCGCGATGGAGCTGCGATCCGGTACTCGTGAGATAATAAGAGAGATCGAGAGGATATCGTGTAATCCAACTTTGTTTATTCAAGAATGGAGGGAACAACCGGTGTTGACGAGGGCAAAGAAAATAGCGAGTATCTTTGTTGAACGAATCTTTATTGTTGCGACATTTTCGCAAGGCATTTCGACGAACAATCTCCGCGTCTCCGTTCTCAGTTTCAGAACGACAACATGATACATTCCCCGCCTTTCAATTGGACCTCGGGTTACATCAAATTTCGTCAATTGGCCAAGAAGCTCGACGACCTGGTCAACGACGTGAAAAAGGTTGTTCTCGTGGAGCAGCCGACTTTCTGGGACGATTTGGAGTTTCTCGTGCCAGGAGTCAAGAATATATTCGACAAGAGGTGGCCAGACATGAAAAACGATTCCAGGTTGGGGGAATGATCGATATCGTTGGGAAGAGAAAAGTTTGAAATTAATTAATTCTTTTCGATTCATTCTCGCGATTTAGAGGGATCCTGGACTACGTTGATTTGGAATTAGACAAGACGGTGGCGGCGTTTCAAAGCTCTCTCTCCGCCAGCGAGGTTTGGAATTCGAACATCTCCGTCGAAAATCGTATTCTCATTTTAGCAAAATTTACCGCGCATGTTGTTCACAATACACTAAAGACTGCGACAGGAATTTTGCACGACGGTAAATGTCGAGACTTTGAAGAATCTTTGAGAATTTCTAAAACGTATTCTACGAAGTCTCGTTTATTTTTTCAGTTTCGCGATCTCCAACCGTAAGCTTGCTCCCCTTGATGGGATTCGACAGTGGTACAGCCATTTCGATTTATTACAACAAGCTGCCCTACATTTTGGCCTCGATCATCTACGGATTGACGGATCCAGAAGTGTACAATCGTATAACGAAGTCAGAGGTGGACGACACCGTCGTCACTTGTTCCAAATTGTTCGAGTGGTGGTCGGATTCGATGGTCGGCCTCACCCCCGTGGAGTACAAAATCTTGGAGAAATTCACCTGCGATCTCAATCCGGATAACTTCAACGTTTACACCGACTTGTACATGAACGAGGCGCTCGCGTGGAAGAAGCCCGTCAACAGATATAATTCTTACGTGACCACTGTGATCGGCGATGCGTACGATTTCGCGTCCGAGGTTTGGAAGATGATCCAAGATAAGAGGGAGTTGGTATTCGAGGCGCCGTTTTCCATGCAATATCTAAGGAATACGCTTCAGAAATTGAAGGAGATTCTGGAATACATCGACGATAACGTTCACAAGGTGGTGAATCGATCGTTTTAATTATATATATATATATATCTTTATTCACCGATTCACGGAACCGATTTTTCTCAGGATGTAAAAAAGAGCAATTACAGACTGCTCGTGGAAGGTATAGCCGAGGCTTTGGAGCACGTGACGAATGCTGTAAAAAATATTAACTCGAGGGACGGTCACGTCGACATATGGGATTTCGTGGAAAGCGGTGACGCGCGCCAATTGTTGAGAATCCTCGACAATCACCCCGAGGAAACGATCACTTTGGTGGCTACCCTTAGCACCCTGAACGCGACTACAGGTGGTTTAATGGGTTACGAGGATGTGAGGAGAGCCATGTGCAATTTTCGATTTAACTCGAGCTACTGGTCCACTCCTAACAGGACCCGATTCATAAAAGAGATATGCTCGTTCGACCCTTATCAATTGTTGAGGAGCACCACCAGCGCGGAATATTACGTGAGTAGAGCTGGCAAATCGTAATAATGCGATATAAATATATATTTATTATTTATACATATCTCTTTATTATCTATTCAAACATGGGGGGGGGGAAAAACTTTCAACAGTCTCTCGTGACCAGCGAAGTGACCACAATGTTAAAAGTAACGAGGTTGTGTTCCTCGGTCGCGAAATTGTTGGACGCGGCGTTGAATCTGGAGGCTAGGGAGGGGCCGAGTTTGTCGGTAAGATCGAAAATTTTCAACTCGACGACGTGGAGGAATCTGTCGAACGAGACTTGGTCGGCCATAAGCAAGGCCGGGCAGAGTTGGATACACAAGTACGCGATAAAAGCCAGGGATCCCGCGTCGATGGAGGCTGCGGATCCGATCACCAAACTGATGAGGGCGTATCAACTGGTGGACGTGACGATCGAGTTGGTGGGAGGGGGTGACGTTTGGCAAAAGCTTCGGGTCGCGTACGAGAATTCGAAGGTGAAGCCTGTCCTCACCCTGATGGAAGACCTGCCGAATCTTGTGGTGAGCGGTGTTGACACTTTCGTCAAGTCGGAGAGATTGAACGATTTCGTGGAGAAATTGTCGGTTGGCAAGCTGCATCCGTGCGACATCGACAAATATTTGATCGTGCCCAGTTTCGTGAGGAAGAAGGTCCTCTTGTCGAGCGTCACCAACTTCTGCCAAAAGATCGTTCTCACCGAGGGGCGGCTGACTTTGATCGATATATTGCCTCTCGACGCGAAGTACGAGGTACGCGACAAGTTCCAACAACACTTGTACGCTTTCAACTTTTGATTTTAAAAGGGGGGAGGGAGGAGACGTAATAAACGCGCGTCGTTGATACGTAACTTCTCGCAGGAAAGTTTAACAGGGAGAAAAAGCAGGCCGGCGTCTCACAACGAGACGTACCTGATCGAGAAATTGGAGCACGTCCGTTCGACGATAATTCGAGTCGTCTCGGAAGGTTTCAAGGATCCGAAGATACCAACGTGGTGGACCTCGTTCAAGGAGGGGACGTTCAAGGACTTTTTATCGCAGTATAAGAAGGAGGTGAATTTTTGAAATTCGTAATCGTTCGTTCGTCGTTCAGCGACGATTCACGAAAAAAGAAAATTGTTCTCCAGGATCCGAGGGCGCTCGCTCACTTGGTGGTGAAAAAAGTCTCCGCTATCGCCAGAAACGTTCTGAATTCCAGCGGGAATACCGGGTAAGCTCAAGTCAAGTTAGCATTCCAGGAATTTGTTTATTAACTTTGCCTCCCGTTTATTAGAAAACTTTCTTTCAGAAACTGTTCTTGGTGCGTCACGTTCCCCCTGGAAATTTTAAATTCCCAACTGGTCAACCATCAACTCTACGCGAAGCTACTCTGCCAATTGACTCGACTCAACGTTTCGGAGATTCACGACATTTTGATGCGCGACTTTTATTGGAACAAAACCTCGAGCATGGTAACGTGATGAAATAAAAACCGCGCATCATAATAATCGCGCGATCCCGAAAACGCGTAATCCCGTTTGAATCCAGGTAAAGAATTACAAATACTTGGGCGTGGAACGAACGAGAGACGAGTTCGTGACAACGTTGGAGGCCACGTTTCATTACATAGCCGACATAATGGTGAATTTCGAGAACGAGACCTACAGAGGGAAGATGAAGGAATGCTTTGAGAAATTCGTGGGGAAACCTGCCTATTCCAGACCCGGCCTGTAAGTGTGATCGAATCTAAACCCATCCCGAAAAAAATACGAACGAACGATATTTTGATATTCAAGGTACGTGACCGTGATTCTCGGCGTATTGGACTCTCTGCGGAAGAATCCGTTCATCCTGGACACGGGGCGG
>NW_006263864.1:640433-640637 GCF_000469605.1 Apis dorsata | reverse complement strand
ATGGACGCGTTGTCGAGGGCGGCGGAGAGGTACGTCCCGATCTGGAAGCCGGTACGCGAGGTGGTGAAGGCGTCGGACGCGGATGGCGTCGAGACGTTTTTACCAGGGGCGATGATCAACGCGAACTCGGTGCTGAACGACAGGAACGATTCTCTGTGCCGTACGAAGGCCGAGTGTCGGAACGGGACTATTTTGTACAACTAT
>NW_006263864.1:634953-640375 GCF_000469605.1 Apis dorsata | reverse complement strand
TAACCGTTCCCTGATGGAGATCGCCGATCGATTGTCCAAGAGTCTGGATCTGGATCGGATCGATAGGGAGTCGAGGCAATGGAGGATGGACGCCTCGTGGAATTTAACTTGGCTGAGGGAGATCCTGGCACACTTGTCGATCGTTATCGGGGAGAGCGGCAATCTTCTCGACGTCGCCAGTAAAATAGACTTCCAAGACGTCTCGGACGTCCTAGGAGTTCCCGATATCGTCGACGGTGTGGTTAATATCCTGAAGGATAAGACGGTGGACAAGCTTTTCGATGGGTAAGAATGGATCTCGATCGGACGAACGAGATTAGAGGCGAGACATCGTTCTTCGTTTTCGTGNAAGATCGAAACGCGTTGGACGATATTTATCGGATAATTGTCGCTCTAGAGTCGATGGACATCTTCAAGAATTTGGGATTACTCGAGATGAAATGTATGATTTCACGCCGTGTTTCCTCCGAAACGAAACTTCTCGCGACGTTTCATTCGATATTTTTATTTTCAGACGTTATCAGAGACATGTTCGACAACTGGGACGTGGTGAAATCGTATTTGGTGGATAAGATTGGAATTTCCAACGACGTCGCGGTGATGCTGAGCCAAGCCAAGATAGACATGATTTCCGTTTTCATGAAAGAAAGAGGAGTTCTCAGTTTCAAGGAGATCATTTGCTCGCCGAAAAAACTCGACGATATATTAAATTTCATCGATGATCGAATCACCGCCGAGGAGGTGAGCGCCGCGCTGTGCCAGCTCGAGGATTCGCAAACGAAGAACGTGACAACGACGTTGATCAAGAATTTAAATTTTCAAGACGTGTTCAAAACTGTGAGTAATCCGCGTCGAAATGTCTTCCGATCCAATTCCTTTCTTCCCCCACCTTTCCAGCTGATGAGCGCCAACGTGAAAAGTATATTGGCCAACGCAAATTTGACGGAAGCGGAGGGGAAAATGGTGTTGGATAATCTCGGTGTAGCGGCTGAGTTGCTGCCGTTCTTCAAGGACAAACTTTCCTCCCAAATGCCTACGGCGGAAGCTTCGGAAACAGATGCGCAGGAGGCGGATCAAACGGTCTCCAGTGAGTTATGCAAAATTCAAGGATCAAATTAGCGTACCTTTAACGAATAATATTCAAACTTCGTTCCCCCAGCATCCAAGTTCCTTCAAGATTCGAGTAAGATGCTGTGCGGACAACCGATGGTCTCCGATAACGGCGATTTGTACAAGATTATTTCAAGGATCGAGGACAACAGCAAGGAGTTCGATAAAGCTGAACTCGATTCTTTGCCCAGTACGTGGTGATCTAACGAAAAAAAAAAAAAAAAAAAAAAAAAAAAAAAAAAAAAAAAAGAAAAAAATGGTTAATTTTTTAAATCTTTTAAACCTTGGCGAAACTTCTTGTTCAAATTTCAAATTTGTTCCTCAGCCGATTTTTGCAGAAACGCTTACAAGGGTATGGTAGCCATGGGAGGTGGAAAGATCATATGGTCTTACGTGAAACCTTTGCTGCGCGGTCGAATCCTTTACGCTCCCAATACCACGGTGATCAACGGTGTGATGAAATTAACGAATAAAACGTTCGTGGAGATGGAACAATTCGGCACGTTGATGGGTAATTTCGAGAAAACATTGACCTCGTTGGCCAATCTTTCCGACATGAGCGACAATCTGAGGGAGCTTCAAGACATAATGTCCTCGGATATTATAAAGATCGCGATCAAATCTTATGGTGGGGGTAATTTCGAAGGTAGTAACCAAGACGAACACACGTATTTTTTTTTCTTTTCCCTTCGAAAACGATGCTCTTTTTTCTAAAATATACCTATTTTCCAGGAGATTTTACCGACATGAATCTGAGCGAGATTTCGTGGCGACTCAAAAGGTCGAAGCGTTTGATAACTATGGTCGGCATGTTGAATGATTTATTGGAGTGCGTGCTCGTGGATCGAATAAGAGGATTTCGGTCGGAGGAGGAGATGGAAGCGGAAGCACGGATCCTGATGGAGACACGGGAATTTTTAGCCGGTGTTGTCTTTTTGGATCATAAACCCTCGAAGAGATCTTTGGACCGTGAACTGCCCGAAAACGTGGTGTACAAAATTCGAATGGACGTGGATTACGTGCAGTCTACCAAAAGGTTAAAAAATCAATTTTGGACACCCGGCCCTGAGAGCAGTTTCATAGAGAATTTGAGATACTTGCGAGGATTCGTGCAGCTTCAGGATTCTATCGATCGAGCAATCGTGAGAACGAAAACTCGAAAGGATCAGAATTGGAGGACTGTGACGCAACAGATGCCGTATCCCTGCTGGAAAGACGTGCCGTGAGTGACGATCCCCCCCTTTTCTTCTCCTTTTCTTCTCTTTTATCGATCGAATAATTTTGACCGGATATTTCGATCCAGTTTTCAAACAACCCTGTACGAGTCTCAGGGTATTCAGGTGGGTTTTTTCTTCGCGCTGATGATGTGCGTCGGAGCAGCTGTGAGGCACATAGTTTGGGAAAAGGAATCTCAGAACTCGATGGTGATGAGCGTGATGGGATTGAAACCTTGGAGGAACACCGTGGCCTGGTCCATCACCACGTTTATAGAACTGTTGATCGTCATGTTCTCCATAGCCACGATCCTACTCGCTGGAAAAATCCTACCTAAATCCGATCCCTCTTTATTCCTGATCATGACAATCGATTACGCGTTCTCCATCGTGACTTTTTGGTAAGCCTTTATATCAATATATCAATTAATTATATCAATTCGTTCCTCCTCTCCTCTATCGATATATCTCGAACAAATTTTCAGCTACATGATCTCGACGATGTGCAGCTCGGCAAGCCTGGCTGCGATCACCACCGTGGTTATGTTCTTGCTGACGTTCATGCCATACGTCATTGTCATCGCTATGGAGGCCGTTATTGGTCTCGGTTATAAGCTTCTCATCGTAAGTTATCATCACCTAGCGTTGCAACAGCATTTTCGTGACAAATAACACGGTTCGCGCGGTATGCGCCACCACCGCGTTAGGCGCGCTTCCCCCCCTCCCTCCCCATAAAACCGCCATTTTCTATAATGTTATGTTAATGCCTTCCACGCTTCTCCCCTCCCCCTACCAAGCAAACCGAACGATTTATCAAACTCTCTTTTCTCCCCTTCTCAGTGTCTCAGCATGTCGACCAGCTTTTGTTACGGTTGCTTGTACGCGGCCAGGAAGGAGGTTCAAGGCGTCGGGCTAACTTGGTCCGCGATGTGGGAGGAATCCAGCCCGGGCGATTCCATGTCTTTGGGTTTGATCCTGTTGACGATAGCCTTCGACGGTTTCCTTTACGCCGTTGTCGGTTATCTCATCGCAAGATACACGAATTCAGGTAGAAAAACTTGAAAAACTCGAACCCTCGCTTACCCTCTCGTCACGAGGCGTCGTCAACTTTTTAAAAACGAACTCTCTGTAGAATTGATTTTTCGATTCCGTTTGGTGGAGGTATCGAGAGCTTAAAGAATCTTTTACGATTTTTTTACTCTGTTCTCTGATGTTTTATTTTTTCTATTTTTTTTTTTTTTTTTCTCTTCTCCTTATCGCATTCAAAAAATTCGCTCGATTCGCTTCGTGCGACGATCGTACACGAAGATTGTCATTAATTTTTATTCAACTGTTTTTATTTCAACGAAGATCTCAACGGAATACTGGGGATCTGTGGTGCAGGTGATGTCACGGATTTATCTCGAGTGTCTCCTTTATGCTATTTGTGTCACACTTTTTATCGTCACTTTGTTGTCAATAACTGAAAGAGGAACGCATGGATGATGTCAAAGTAAAAAAAGATACGGTAAAAATTCGAATCATCTTGGCATCATGCATCTGCGTTCAAACACGAGACGAAGGAAAGAATACGCCTTCGTTCACCCACGCACATATAAACATATAAGTACAAACACACATACACACACCTCTTCTCGCAAATTTTCGCGCACACGTCTCACTGTCACTGGAAAAATCTTTCTCTTTCCTCTTTAATCACCACGATCGATGATGAAAAAGAAACGCCAGCAGGGCGATGATGAAAAGAAAACTGGGATGAAAGAGAGAGAGAGGAAGATTGTCCCCCCGCGTGTGAATGGAAGAAGTCGACGTGACCCAAAAGTCGGCGTGTTTTCTGGAAAAAAAAGAACGGACGAGCATTGGCGGAAAAAAAAATTTTCCAGGCAGGGGACTTCACGATTTGAGGTCCCGTAGCTTATGGTGGGCCAACACACGTTCTCTCTATGGCAGGCCTGGCTACCTCGCCTTCGTCAACAACCTCTATTTCACTAACGACGTTCTCCACCCTTCAGCCACTTACCAAGGTATCGCACTAGCTCGCTCTTCCGCTCTTTGCACGATATTTCCGCTTCTTCTCTCCCTTTTCTAGCTTCCGCCATTTCTAACGCGCGCGCGCGCTCTCTCTCTCTCTCTATCCTCTTTTTTTATCTCCGCTTTTCCTCAAACGCACCCCCCTCCCCCCAAATGTTCGGATACAATTGTGAATATTTCAATCGGTAGCTCCTCCATTCTCTTCCGTTCAAAATCACTCGAAACTGCAAAGACGAAACGCGTAATACAATACTCCGCACCAAGTGTCGAGAGAATTTTGTTTCGTAAAATTTGCATTTTTGGGGACGGGGAGGGGGGAAAGAGAATATCCGAATATTTGGATTGCGGCAAATATGCAAATGGTTGGTTGTTGCTACTTCCACGAGAATGGAAATTTGCGAATGCTTAATTTATTCGATGTTGCAGTCGTGGACGGATCCATGGGCACGGCTGTGTTTCTTCTCGATAGTTTGCCCGTGCACGTGTTTTGCTTCAGTTTCACGACGCGAGCCGACGTCAGATCGGATGCACCAGATATCGAACATTTTACGTTTTGCGCACGATATCTCTCTCCTTTATATATATATCTCCGATTCGACAGATGGTTACATTGCACTACCTATGCTGCATGTGATGCATGTGAATTATACGAAATTTGCTTTTTTCTCTTCTGATTGATCTTGTTCTCTCGAGAGAAAGAAAATAAAAAAAAAAAAGAAAGAAAGAAAGAAAAAAGGAAAAGTTATCGTCCAAGTACACCTGCTTCTTTTTCAATATCAATATCTCAATCCCGCTTTCTCGAGAATTAGAAAAAAGCTGTAAAAATGGTAAGAGCTTGCTTGACGAAACTATCGATTACCTATTAAAAACACGTGAACTTTTTGCACGGTTTTAATGGAATACAGACGAGGAGAGCAACGCCACCAGTTTGACGGTAAACGAGAAACAGACGGGAGTGAGATTCGACGGCGTGAGAAAGGTATACAACACCGATCAGGGCGAGGTCGTGGCGGTGGATGACTTTACTCTGAAACTCAGCGAGGGAGAAGTAACCAGCCTCCTTGGGA
>NW_006263864.1:630495-634736 GCF_000469605.1 Apis dorsata | reverse complement strand
ATATAAATATGAATTATTTAAATTGTTACGACAAGAGAAATTTTCGAAGCTACTCAATTAATATTTGATAAATTTTTCTCCCTTTAATTTCGATAAATTTTTTAGATTCGATTAGTAAACGATTGAGATCCATTGTTTCGAGCTAGAACTATTTAAATTATTACGATAAGAGTAGAGAAATTTTCGAAGCTACTCCATTAATATTTGATAAATTTTTCTCCCTCTAATTTCGATAGATTCTTTAGATTCGTAAACCATTGGGATCCACTGTTTCGAATTATTTAAATTATTACGACAAGAGTAGAGAAATTTTCGAAGCTACTCAATTAATATTTGATAAATTTTTCTCCCTCTAATTTCGATCAATTCTTTAGATTTGTAAACTCAGAGCCACTGTTTCGAGCTCGAATTATTTAAATTATTATGACAAGAGTAGAGAAATTTTCGAAGCTACTCAATTAATATTTAATTAAATTTTTCTCCCTCTAACTTCAATCGATTCTTTAGATTCAATTCGTAAATTCAGATCCACTGTTTCGAATTATTTAAATTATTACGACAAGAGTAGAGAAATTTTCGAAGCTACTCAATTAATATTTCATTAAATTTTTCTCCCTCTAACTTCAATCGATTCTTTAGATTCAATTCGTAAATTCAGATCCACTGTTTCGAATTATTTAAATTATTACGACAAGAGTAGAGAAATTTTCGAAGCTACTCAATTAATATTTGATAAATTTTTCTCTAATTTCGATAGATTCTTTAGATTCGTAAACGATTGGGATCCACTGTTTCGAGCTCGAATTATTTAAATCGTTACAAGAGTAGAGAGATTTTCGAGGCTACTCGATTATTATTTGACAAGTTTTCTTTCTTCGATCGATTCTTTAGATTCGATTCGTAAACGATTGAGATCCACTGTTTCGAGCTCTCGTTTCAGCAAGATGCTGACGGGGATGCTGGCTCCGACCACCGGCGAGATATGTTTGAACGGCGAGGAGGGTTGCAAACCCGACATAGGGGTGTGCCCTCAGGACAACGTGCTGATAGGTACCCTGACACCCAGGGAACATCTCGTCTTCTACGCGAAGTTGAAACAGTCCAAGGAAGAATACGCGAACATGCAACGAAACGTGGACGAGTGAGTAGACTAAATAAATGAATGAACGAATAAATCATCTTCGAATGGCGAATTTCGATCTCGAACGATCGAAAATTAGACAGGATGCGCTTTCCTCCATTCAGGATGTTGACGTCTCTGGAGCTTGGCAGCCAGGAACACGAGCCGGTTTATAGACTCTCTGGCGGCACAAAGAGACGGCTTTGCGTGGCTTTGGCGTTCCTAGGCTCGCCAAAGCTGGTGATCTTGGACGAGCCGGGCGCCGGAGTGGATCCAGCCGCGAGGCGTAGAATTTGGCGCCTAATCGATCAACACAGGATAGGGAGGACCGTCATCCTGTCTACCCATCACCTCGACGAGGCCGACGTACTCAGCGACACCGTGGTAGTGATGCACAAAGGAAAGATACTCTGCACGGGATCGCCCTTGTCTTTGAAGATGATGCACGGCCGTGGATACAGACTCCTCATCTCGTTCCCCCCCGACTGTGACGAGAACGATTCGATCGGGAGGAAGAAAGCTGAAACGCTGAGAAGCGTGGTCGAGGAGGTGGTGCCCAACGCGGTGACCAACGAGGTCTCAGCTACGGAGATGGTGGTCATTCTCCCCTTCCAAGGGAAGAACGGTGTAAATAACAAGTGGGTCGTCGATTCGTGAAATCGTTTATTTTCGCGTCTTTCGCGCCAATTGTGTAAATATATGTTATATTTATGTGTTTCAGTATCGCGCAAGCCGCCAAGGTGTTGGAGGATAGTCGAAAGATCTTGGGATATTCTCACTTCTCGTTGGAATGCGACACGTTGGAAAGGGTGTTTCTCGATCTTTGCTCCAGAGCGGAGAGCGGCTCGTCTATCGTAAGAGCTAGCCAGGATAGCGTTATCAGTATAGATAATAGTAGCGGTGTGTAGAAACATAAATATGTATGGTATGGTACGTTTTAATTGGGTTAATTTAATTATTATGGATGGGGTTTAATATTCGATAGGTTCAACGATGGCGAAGGACGACGTTGATTTAATTCATAACGAATCCACCACGAACCCCACCCCAATTAGGCAGATGAAAGCTTTGTTGAAGAAACGAATATGGCACTTTAAAAAGGATTGGTTGACATTCTTAGCCGGTCTTCTCTTGCCGACCATGTTCGTTGCGGTTGCCATGGGATTCTCTTTGATCAGGCCTCCCTCCGAGGATGAACCACCACTGGTTCTCACTCCAAAGTTATACGACACTCACTCCACATATTTCTATAGGTAAACTAAACCAAGTTGCTGAACGATCGATCGATACAATTAATTGTTAATATCGTAAATCGATTATTTTATAGCATCGATAATGGCGTCGACTCGTTTTTGCAACGCGTGTCGCTTCAACTGCACAATCGATTCGGGGACGATTATGCTGGCGCGTGGCAAACATTGCCCAATGTATGATTTTTTTTTATTAAAAAATTGCGCGAAGAAAACGCGTAGAAGTAAAGCGAATATATTTCGAATGTTTCGTTCAGGACACGGGTACCTGCGAATGCGAGGACGGCCAACAGGTTTGCCACGGTTTGTCCAAAGCCGTTGAAGGTCTTCTCCAAGTATTACCTGGCAGACCTACCTTGGATTGGATAGTATCGACTCACCAAGAATACATAGAGAAAAGGTGGCAAAGAAAAAAAAAATTAGAATTTACTTTATTTGAATTTCAAATTTACTAAATCGCGATACCGATCGACAGATACGGGGGATGGTCTCTGTTTCACGCCAACGACGAGCCACTTTTCGTGGTCTGGTACAATAACAAAGGTCATCACGCTCTTCCATCTTACTTAAGCGCGTTGAACGAGGCAATTTTAAGGGCGTCAGGTGTCCACGGTCATCTAACGACCTTGAATCACCCCTTGAAGCTCTCCAGCGATCAACTAAATCGAACGACTCTGTAAGCTGCGATTTCCATTAATTCGCTACATTAAAGAGAGAGAGAGAAAAATAACGCATGAATATTCAAAAACGCCTACCGTTATATTTTGATTAACCGAATTCAATTAAGGTCAAGGATTAGCATACAAGGTTGATCTTACCGTGTCGACAAAATGAAGCGGAAAATGCGAATAATAAAACGGCGCGTGTTCCGTTTACTTTTAATTAACGCTCTCGACGCCTATACACGGCCATATCTCGTCTCTCCAACGTTTCCAACCAGGTTTCACCGTTCATTATTTCGATCCCATTTCTCGCCTCTCTCTCTCTCCGTTAATCCTCTTTAACGATCTCGACGCGTCACGAATTCGATGTTAACGATATTTCCATTCCGATTCAGATTGCAGCACGTGGCCGACGTCGGAGTGGCCCTCGTACTTTTGATCGCTTTCAACCTGGTGGCCGCCCAAGGCTCGAAAGAATTGGTGAGAGAAAGATTATCGGAGGAGAAGAGAATTCTTTTCCTGGCCGGCGTTCATCCCGTCACCTATTGGATCACCGCCTTAATTTGGGACTTTCTCGTAAGCGAAACAACTACTATAAGATAGAACGAGAAGAGAATCGAGTTGGAAAGTTTCTCTTTTCCGCCGTTCTTCCAGGTGTTCGGATGCTCCATCGGTTTGGCCGCGTTCGTCTTCGAGATCTTTGGCCTGTCCGCTTACGTCGCCAGGGACAATTTGCCGGGCATTTGTTTATTGTTGCTCCTGTTCGCGTAAGTTTCTCACGAAACGACCGCTGGCGTCGAAATTTTTTTTCCTTCCTTTCATTTTGATCGATTAAACAAAATTTTAAAGGTGGGCGGCGATACCGTTCTCGCATTTAGCCGAGAAGATGTTCGACGACTCGAGCATGTCGAACATGGTCCTGTTCTGCGTTAATACGTTCATAGGCGTGGCATCCCTCGCCACTATCCTGGTGCTCGATATTCTAGGGAAAACGAAAACAGCGGAGGACGCGCGACAAATATTGCACTACCTGTTACTCGTGTTCCCCCAATACGCGTTGGGCGACGCCCTGGTCCAAATATCGCGCAACGACATCACGGCCCAACTGCTGGAGAAATTTCACATGGACACTTACCAATCGCCCCTCGGCTGGCAACTGTTGGGTCTCCACTACGTCTTCCTCGCGATAATCGGGGCCGTCCTATTCGC
>NW_006263864.1:629303-630298 GCF_000469605.1 Apis dorsata | reverse complement strand
CTGAACCTGGCGATCGAGTGCCGCCTCGTTCCGAGCTCGAGGAGGCAGAGGTGCCCGTACGAAGCGTACGAGGAGGACGACGACGTGTCCAAGGAGAGGATGAGGGTGGAAGGCGGGATGTCGAACGACGCGTTGCAGACGGTGAAACTGCGCAAGGAGTACAGGAGCGTTTACGGGACGAACGTGGCTGTTCAAAATTTGAGCATAGGTGTGGAGGCGGGCAAATGTTTCGGCCTGTTGGGGACGAACGGTGCCGGGAAGAGCACCACGTTCCGGATGTTGACCACCGAGATCATACCTACGGCGGGCAGAATAATTGTGAGGGGCAAGGAGGTCGGTTCTGGACCTCTGTACAACGGCGAGGTCGGTTATTGCCCTCAGAGCGACGGCATCGACGCTTTCCTCAGTCCGCATCAGTGTCTAACGATTCACGGAGAAGTTTGCGGGTTGAGCAACGTCCCCAAGGTGACACTTGATTTACGTTCCAACTTTCGCTCCCGCTCCCCTCCTCCCTCCCACAGACTTTTCTCCCGGAGACCTTTACAGAAACGCTACTGCCTCTCTATCCCACGCGCGGATTGTCTTTTTAATTATTTCTCGTGCCAACTTTTCTTTCGGAAAAAAGCGGAGGCAAATTTATCGCGTTCTTTCTTTTTTCCCCTCTTTGCTTGTTTATTATTTTCTTTTCTTATTTTTGTAAACGCAAATAATTGCACGAGACGAGCAACTTCCTGTTCCAACGGTTTCTCGTTCCTTCGTCACACGTACCCTTTTACAAGAATTTAATATTACCCGGTGAAAAATTGTTTGTTTCAGGCGGTCGAGTCGGCGCTGAAGAGACTCGATCTTCTGAAATACGCGCACAAGAGAGTGAGCAGTCTCAGCGGAGGTAATAAAAGGAAGCTATGTACCGCCTTGAGCGTAATGGCGCCGGTACCCGTGGTTCTTATGGACGAGCCAACGAGGTATTTCGTAAAACGGTCTATTAAGGAACA
>NW_006263864.1:621883-629145 GCF_000469605.1 Apis dorsata | reverse complement strand
TTCTTTCTTCCTTTTTTTTTTTTTTTTTAAATGAACAAGAAATACCAATTTTCTCTTATACTTGTTTATACGAATAGCGGTATGGATCCCGCCACGAAAGATCTCGTCACCAAGACGATCAAGCATCTGACGAGGAATCAGAGTTGCGTGATTCTAACGTCGCACAGCGTGGCGGATTGCGAGAACGTGTGCAACAGAGTCGGTATTCTTGCCAAGGCTGGCCTCCGATGCATCGGTACGCCGCAACACTTGAAGCACAAGTGAGTGTCCTTCCATCGAATCGTTTTTCACGTACGAGCTGCTCGCCTCTGTCTTCAAACGAACGAACGAACGGGCCGGATTTAAAAATTCGACGCGATATTTAACACCCTATTAACAAAACGTCGAACGAAACGTTCGATTATTCCGGGCGAATATGCGGGCCTCCCTCCTTTATACAGGATTAATTTCGAACAGCGCATTTTAACGATGTTGTTTCAACTAATGGATCGTTCGTGTTGATTTCATCCCCCGCGAACAGCTTCCCGACAAAATTCGACAATTTATTTGCCGTCCCCTTCGTGTCGATTGATTTTTAATTTCATCATTTTCCGCGAAACGATCCAATTCCCACCGTGGGGAATTTCATTAAATTTCATTTCCAATTCGAACGAGAGGAAGGAGATATTACGTTCCGGATATTCCGCCATATTGCCAAACTTGCGCGATCGAGGCGCCTCTCCCTTCCCTTCCCTTCCATAACCTCCTTTTCGGGAAATGTAAACTTAAATCGCCACGAGTATTTGGACTCGGTCAAGTTGCCAAGTCTCCAACTCGTTCGCAGCATCGAACTGAATTTACCATCGCACACATTCTACGCACAACCTATTCCCTAGCGGATGCTAAAATCCATCTCGATCGAACGTTTCTGCGACGTTTCCAAGAAGAACGATCGGAAACCTCTCGTTTCAATTTTTTCTTTTTTTTTTCGCCAAATAAACAACGTTTCCCATTGTATGAAATCTCATTCAGATTTATCAATCGTTACTCGTTCGTTTCGCAGTTTTTTACGACGTTTCGTTTCGCGAATATTTTTCCACCCTCGCCCTCACCTCCGGGGAAAATTCAACGCGTACGTTTAATTAACGCGATTACGAACGAAAGAGAGAGAGAGAGAGAGAGAGAGCGGATCATACGAAGCATAATATCGGATCGGTTTGTCATTTTCGTCAAATCCTTTGATCGATTCTCTCTTTCTCCGTGATGTAAATTTACGGAGAAATAGGGACCACTTGCCGCGGAATAATAATTAATCCGCCCTTTCCCACGGTATAATTCATCGATTCGACGCGTAATAAATGGACGGGAAAGTGGATAAACGGAACGGTTTTTCCGAGTTTCGAGACGGAATAAACGTTCGTTGCTTTCGTTTCCGGGTTTATTTTCATTTTATTCGCCTCCATCGGCTTCCGTTTCTGCGGAATTCTATTTTAGTCGAAGGACACTTTTACGACGATCTTGTTGGCTGATTTATTATGCAATTTTGTTGATAGATTCGGCGAAGGTTACGTGGCGTTCCTACGATTCGGCCAGCCAATCCCGGCCACGGATCTGAGGAAAGCCGTACGAAACTACTTGCCACAGGCTGTGGTCTCCTCGAGGCAGGGCAGCGCTGCTCGTCTCCTCATACCGCGAAGCCAGGACATGCCTGTGAGCGCCAGCTTTAATAAGCTGAAGCTGTTGGCCGAGGAGCTGAAAGCCACGGACTACACGCTCACTCAAAGTTCACTGGATCAGGCACGTATCGTAAAAGTTGCAACCGCATCTCTATCGGGGAACATAGTTTTACTCTTCGACAAATTACGCTTCCTTAAACTTGAAACCAAGTATGAAAGGGGATACCTAGGTGTCGAAATAGCTCGATTCGTACAGGATTTTCAATATGTTATCAATATCCTTCGGTACCTTGGGAGGATTGATTCTCGAGGAGACAAAAGTTGGAGGTTATCCAACTTTAAGGAAAACATATCTCCGATTTAACCTCCGTTTCTTCGATCGTAGAAAAATTTCGTTCGTAAAAATTTTATACAAATACCCGCAGATTAATTTAAGTTCGAGTTAGATGAAGAGTTTCGAAGTTTAAATTTAAACGAGTGACGATATTTTTTTACAAGCGTTCGTCCCACTTCCCTGAACGTTTATTATCCCGTACGATAGAATAGAATTATCGAGGTTTACGAACACAGTTGCTCGCGTATCGAATCGAACGCGAATCGATAAAGTTCCGGGTGACTGTCTCTCGATGTACAACAGTCTTGTCCCGAGCGGATGATGCACAGTCGATGCACGTTGCTGCCAGGCCGTTCGATCAAGGACGATCCTCGTTTACGTCTCACCTACCTCGAGGAATATTAATGGATTTGCCTTACGCTCGCATTTGCGTACAATCTCTCTCGAACCTACCTCCGTGGTTTCCAATCTTCCACCGTCTCAGCCTCAGTCCTTACGTAAGCTCGACTAAATGCTTTCCGACTCGCCCTATCGCGCGAACATCGCACGCTGCGCGTTTCAAAACTCTTCGTAATTAATTACGTCCGAGGATGGAACGGATCGATTCGATTCCAAGATTACTTTCGACCCAGTTTAAATCTCCCCCCCCCCAAGAATTTTAATGGCACGAATATGCCTTTCTATTTCACCTAGTCTATTCTATCTATCGTCCTTTTCCTCGTTTTCTTTTTCTTTTCCTTTTTCCTCCTCGACCACGCAGGAATTTTTCATTTAAGCGCAATATAATCGATAATCCTCTCGATCGATCGATCCTCCTTTCGCGCTCGAACGAATCCGCGCGTTTCGTCCTTCGACGCGGATTAAATAATCTTCGCTTCTCACCTTCGACTCCCCCCTTCATTTTCCGAGAGATTAACCTAAAAACACCGCGGTTAGTGTACCGTGTGAAACGCAATTAGAAATTGGAAGGGAACGATGGGAAGAGGAGGGGGAAAAAAGGCGAAGAACAGACTCGCATCCCCCTCCTTTCGGATTCCGGCTGGCATAGAAAGAGAGGGGAAGAGTAGAATTTTCGCGGATTCATGCAAGGCGGCGCGAATTTGCGCGAGCTCGTTAATAAAGGAGGCGCGCAATTTGAGCGCTAATTAAAAAAGTTTGACCGTGATTAAACACCGTTTACAAATTTATGTCCTTCCTCGTCGGAAACTGAGTCCATTGTTTCACTCACCTCGAGTCCCATCGAACTCCGTTAGATCCGTTTCGTCGGATATATTCTCTCTGAAATTTTCGATCGCCTCGAGGTCGCAGCTTTTGATTTCTAATTTTTTAATTTCACCGCGAAGCGAAAGAGAGAAAGAGAAAGAGAGTTATTTTTCATGAGAGAATGGCGACGCCTAAATAATTCATAGCGATCGCGAGGCTGGTGATGGAATAAGCGCGAGATTGCCGAGAAACCGTTCAATGGAATCACGTTCGCATCGTTTGTCCGCGTCCCGTCTCTCTTAACGGAGATAAGATTCCGGGGATCGTCTGGGCTGTGACAGGATTTGTTGATCCGGTTACGTTTACCCGTACACAAAGCTCGTCCCTGGAGATTAACTCCGGAGGCGGAGCTCTAAGACGCGCTTCCCCCTGATAACTTTAATTTCGAGCGCCCTCCGTCTTTGTTAATATCGCAATCATGCACGCGTGATGCGTAAGTGCGTGAGAAAAATGTATATATGGATTTATGAACGAATTTATATATCTGAAGAGTAATTGTTTCTTTTTTAAGAACAATTTATGAAATTCGTGTTGCACTGCACATTTATACGTGTTTCGTTTAATTTTAGGGGATCTAGGGGATTCTCTTCTTTCTTTTGGATTAATCCTCGATTAATCGCTCGAACCGGTATTTTTTTTTTCGATTAATCATCGCGTTTCATGGAAAGAAGAAAGAAAGAAAGAAAGAAAGAAAGAGGAGAGAGGAAACGCGAGTGCGTGTTCGGGCGATATCGATTCTCGTATCTCGAATCGAATTAAACATTTACTTTGACAGAGTTTCGAGAGACGAGGTGAGGAGGGGCGTGATTAAAATAAAGCGTGATTTCGTGATCAAAGAGTGCGGATAAAAGCTAAATACGATTTATCCTATGATAACGCGGGAATATTAATTAAGCTTGCAACGATAGCGGACAGTTGAGAAATTATGAAAATAGGTGAATAATCGGGGTGGGATCGTGTATTATTCCTATACCGTTGCGCCTGGCTGCTTCGTTATTTATTCTTGCTTGTTATTGGTTTCGTCTCTGATCTCGCTCGGATCAACCGTTTACCCACCGGTTATTACGCGCCCCCTCTCTTTGTCTCCCGCAAAATTGAGGGAGACAAAGGTTGAAACGAAAAAACGAAATCCGATCGATGCGATTGGAAGGGTGCAAAATTTCGAGAGAAGCCACTTTGTTTTCTCCTCCTCCTCTTCTTCTTCTTTTTTTTTTCTTCGTCGCGTGAAATAATTGCAACGCGACGCTTTGTAACAACAAGGGATCTCCTGAATCACGGAGGCCGATTTCCATGACGGTCGAGATAGATACGTAGATTTTTATGCTCCCTAAAAGTGCACCCGGGCTTCCTCTTTCACCCATTTTTCAACGTTCGGGGGTGACGTTCGTTCCTCGAGAAAGATTCCGAACGAATTTCTCTCCCTGTTGAAGGGAGGGACGAAATTGAAAAGGAATCTCTTTCGCGGGAATCCCTTTTCCTTGGAATGGAGTAAGGTAAATTCATTCATTCCGGTGTAGCCTGGCGAGGAAGAATCGCGTACTCGTAGGTATCGTGATCGAACGATCGGCAATTTAAAATCGTCGATGACGCGGAAAATGAGCGTAAGAAGGGGAAACAGCATCCAGCATAATTTTATTTGAAACTGTACCTTGTCAAAGTTGCGTATGCGAGATTTTCGCTTGCGCCCTTTAACGCATCGTCTTCGAGAGTTACGGTTAAATTAAGCTCGTTAACCGATTTCGAATTCGTTAATTAAGTATTATGCATTCCATATGCGCATAACAGTTTCGATCGTTGGAAACAATTTGCCGCTATGGGATAATTAATTCGCGCAATTAATTTTTAATGAACGCGAAAAGGACGCGTTGCGCCTTGGCGCGATAAAGATGGTGCGAGAAACGATGGTGTCGGGTGTCTCCCCCTCCGATGGAATTTTTCCGGCCAAGCGCAACCTGTAACGCGAGATAACCCGGCCGCAAACGAGTTGAACTCGAGACGTGGTTTTTTGCTCGTCCAGGGTGAGCTTGTATGCAAACCGCGAAACTCGCCTCGTTCCGTGAGAGTTTCGATGATTTTTACGATGGTCCCACGTCACGAAGGGAAAAGCTGTCCTTCTTCCTCCTCCTCTTCCTCGCTTTTATTCCCCCTCGCTCGTTTTCCGCGCATTGGATCGAAGATCGTCGATGCGACGAAAGTTTGAGAGCCTTGGATGGATGCGCGGATTCGTATTTGCGTAACGATCGTCGATCCAATTTTCGGTAAAAATTCTATTCCGATAAATATCGCGCGCGGCCGCGATGACAACGAGGTGGAAAAATAGAATTGTTGCATACCGTGGAATAACTTTTGTGGCGTGGTATCGATTTTATTAATTTTCTTTTCTCTCTGGAACGAACGCAAAAATTAATATCGACGATTGGTTGAAATTAAACGGGGCCATGAAATAATCGCTTCGTATATAGCGAATTTAAATTGCTTATGAAACTTGATGAATAAGCCTCGATATTTTCGTATATCCATAAACTTTTCCGTTTGTCTCGGTTCTCTCAAAAATTAACGCCACGAGAATCCCTCTATACCTCTACGCGTGATATTTTAAATAGTATTTCGTCGATTTTGATTTTTTCTCGAGGAATTTTACGCGATCAAATTAATCGAACGTTTTTCTTTTTTTTTTTCTAATTTTACAGGTACTAGTGAATTTTTCAGAGGAGACGGAAAACGAAACCGATGGACAGATGTGCGCGCAAAGCGGTAGTAGCAACAACGTCTCGAACGTTTATTCGAACATGGACACCATACATATGGAAACGTTCTGATCTTCGATTTTATTGATTCGATGTTTATAACACCTGTTTACACACGATTTTAAATCTTTACATTTATTTAATACGCGGATCTTATCATCCACGGATCGCTCTTATCGACGCATAGATCATAGAGATTTCTGTGATAGCTTTAATTTTTCGTTGTTGTACGCGCTACGTTGGACGCGCGATAAGAGCTTTCAACACAAGGTGTCGCGTCAACGACAGAAGTGCTCACGATTATAATTTAGTTATTGATCTATGTATGAATCGCGATCGATAAATACGAATTTTTATACCGCATATGATGTACTTTTGAACGATTTTTACAATGATATTTCCCTCGATATTCGTTTGACGCGTGAAATTTTATTACTCCCGTGTTACGTGTTACGATCAATCGATATTGCACGCGTAATAATATTATTTTGCAGGCCGCGTTAATTGATCGCCGCGTGCGCGATAATAGTTGGCGTTAATTTTACGTACGTAATTGTGTACATTGTCTTTTTGATCGAAAACAACGGGCATGCGACATAGATAACTGCTTATTCCATCCAGATAATGTTGGATCGTGTTGCATAAAGTGGAGAAATTAGGTCAATTATACCTAAAATTTTCCGCAATAACCACCGGATGATAAGTAGAGAGAATATTCGATTTCTCGTGACACGTGAATGCGTCGATTAATTATAAATATAGATAAATATTACACGCGCACACGCACGCACACACAATGTTTATATTATAAGATTTTACCATTTTACACGTCATTCAACATGTACGAGTATAGAGTTCCTTATTAAACGAATTTCGAAACAAATTTTTTATTATTCAAATCTTTATAAAAATCTTCTCGATATCTAATCTAGAAAGAAAGAAAGAAAGAAAAAAAGAGATTAAAACATTAAATAACAAAACGATATCGTCGTCGAGTGTAATTGATACGCGTTTTACTCTCGAGTAAAAACAAGTGTACGTACAGTCGCTCTCAATAAACGCGGCTGGGAATATAACATAATAGAAAATAAAAATAAAAAAAAAATAAATAAAAAAAGGAAAAGAAAAAAAAAAAGTAAAAATCGATAACTCTAGAAACGAAACAATGTCGTAACGATTACGTTAGCTCGACCATTTATCGATTACGCCGGTGAAAACTGGTACGCGCAGGTATGATTCGCGTTTTATATCGCGCGAAACAAA
>NW_006263864.1:599913-619913 GCF_000469605.1 Apis dorsata | reverse complement strand
ACAATAACAAATGTATAATAATATAGAGAGTGATCTTTTTTAAAAATTAGTTTTCGAGAAAATTGAATTTGAAAATTCGCCAATTACGCTTTTTCTCCACGATGTGTATTTTTTTGCTTATCGTGTGCGTTCCACATATAAGGATAACCTTCTCTCTGATCGAGAAAAAGTAATGGCAACAATCTAACGTATAATAGAATAATTTTTTTTCACTTGAAAATTAGTTTTCGAGAAAATTGAATTTGAAAATTACTTTTTCTCTACGATATGTACATTTTTCTTATTCTGCATATAATAATAACCGTCTATCTGATCGAGAAAAAGTCGATCAAAAGGTTAAAAAAATATCCTATATTTATTTATTTATTCACGTAGAATCTTATCCGCCACTCTCATTAATTCCAATACATACTCTCTACGTAATTGCGCGACAACAATATTCCAACAATATTCGTTCTTAAAATCGATTCTTTTCTCGAAACTTGCTCCCTCACTTGCTTCTTCTTCTTCTTTTTCCATCGTCCTCTGATTACGAACCAAGGGGAAGATATACGCACGATTCAAACAAACTTAAATTCGTATCGACGTTATCGACAGGATTGATCGAGAATCCGGCTCGAATTAACGCGAATATTAAGGGGCACTCGGATCGAATTGGTTACGTGACGGGACTCGGGATACCGGGCGAAGGGAGTTTGAAGAAGAGGGGAGGGAAAAAAAAGAAGCGAGGACAGGGATTAAGTCTCATCGATTTCGCTCGATACAGGAGGACACGTTATTAGCTCGGCCTGATTCTCTACTTTGCAAGAAGAATGGGGAATTAGAGGCAGTTGATCTTGAATTAATCTCTCAGGAGGAAGGAACGAGAGGAATTTCACGAATGGCGCGGCCGGGATTTAAATACGAACGAGACGATTTATCGATTCCATTTGCACGGCAACGAGTTTTCATCTCCAGAGCCGGAGACGAGGCCATAAGGTTGTGCTTTATAACGGGAGAAATTGGGATCGAAAGAGCGTACACGATCGAATAATCGAATAATCGGGGATGGCGCGCGTCCAACGATTTATATAGTTCTCGATCGAGCATGCGCGCCAGAAATTTTCGTCCTCGGTACGAAACCGGTTTGCGCTCTCCGCTCGCGTCTCTCGTCCAATTTTTCGTTCCGTTCGCGTCTCAAATCTCAAATCCTCTCGAATCTTTAATCCTCCTCCGTATCCGTACGGTGGTGATTGAACGAAACGAGCGAGGATAAAGTAATTGTTTTAAACAATTGGTTCGAAACGAGTGATAATCGTGGTATAAATACCGGAGTAATGATTAAATACGTGCACGTTGGAAGAAGGGAAATTAATCACGCAATACGAGGGCTTATTAATAATTTCATAAATTGATCGCTAGTGAAATTATTGGATATTTAATTGTTCCAGCAGCGAAAGACTGCTCTCTAATCGAATTGCTTTTACGCGAGTTACTTTCGTTCGTTAATCGATCGTTGCAATTATCGTTCTAACTAAATTTCCAGGAATAATCCCATTTAGGTTACGTTTCGTACGAGCTTTCTACGATCTCTCGTACGCAAGAATATAAGAGGGAGAAGGAATCACCTACCTCGATATTCGCGTATCGCGATATTTTGCGACCGCATCAACTTCCTACATAATCCTCGCTAATAAAGGAAACGATCGACTCGATTAAATTGGATCCCTTAATCTCTCAACCTCGTCGAGACCCGTAATGGGTCTTTAGTTTCGAAACTGATCCGCGAAATAGACAAATTATCCGCGTTCTTAACAACGGCCGACAGAATGATGGATCGATGATCGATGTTGTTTGAACTCCCCGTATCGTAACGATGTCAATTTGCCATCAATTTGCGTGTAATCGATGCGAAAGGATGCCGTTTAAA
This sequence comes from Apis dorsata, assembly GCF_000469605.1. Lineage (NCBI taxonomy): Eukaryota > Metazoa > Arthropoda > Insecta > Hymenoptera > Apidae > Apis > Apis dorsata. The sequence continues at coordinate 618,004 of NW_006263864.1, read as the reverse complement.
CGCATCGTTCGAGGGGGCGACTCTTTGGTTGGAAGAACGATGCTGGAAAACTCGAGGCCACGATTATTCTTTATCTCGATTTCCTACTTTCCTATTTATCCTATTTAAAAGTAACGGCGTTCCGTTTCTCTCTCTCTCTCTCTCTCTCGATGGAATAAATTTTCTTCTCTAAGAGGGAGAGAAAGAAGTGGAATTTCTCGATCGGTCTCGAGACCGACTCTCGGCCGAAATTGGTGCCAGATTTGGGAATCCTCCCGGAGACTGGCAGAAGTAATGGGCGCGAAATTATTCCGACCGTTTTACCGTGGGAAATTGGCGCGAATATACACGCGAGCGAGCGAATCGGAAAACCGGCTACGTACAACAGCGTTTCGGTTAAACTTGGAAACAACTGCTGTCATTTGCAGATGCGCTCGGGCTACGTTCGCGGAATATACCGCGCCGTCCTTACCTCGCAACGACGCAAGAAAACGTGGGCGTGCGTGGCCGTGGCGCGCGTGCACCGAGTGCAAACCGGGCCCCCGCTCAAATTTCTCGGAGGGGACGTTTTCGACCCGATTCCAAACAATTGAATCCGCCGTTTTCTTCCACCAAGCTACCTTGAGGAAGAATTCATTCCTTCCTCGAGCTTGGCTCGACCGTTTGACGCGCCCGATCGATCAATAAAAATCTTTCACGGTATTAACGTTATTCGATACGTGAATAAACGGTCGTCGGTTACGTACATACTTGGTCCAATTGAACGATCAACGCCGTATACAAGGTGGTTCAAAGATAATCGCGGAGAAGTTTTTAGCGAAGGTGAGTCGAAAATTCGATCGTTTCTTTTTTTCTTTCGTATCGTACGTATAACTCGTTCATCTCTTTTACGCGACTCTCTTCTCCATTTATTTCCGTTATGCGTTTCGTATCTTTTTCTCGAGGAATCTCTTATATATTGGATTCGATTTGGTTAAATTATTTATCGATGAGGAATAGACGTAATTTATTATTACGAATTACGCACGAAGTATGCGTGGAATGAATGCATTCACGGTTTATAAACGTTAAGAAAAATATCTCGTGTACAAGTCAATGGCAAATTATAATTATAAAGGTAATTAAAGCTTTTTCTACTCGATACGATATGTAAATTATATATACTATGTGATTCTTGAATGCTTGAAAATAGCGCGGATAATAATATTCTGTTCAAATTTTTGAACAATCGAGAAATAGCAAAACGTGACGGAATGCGAATGCCTGCAGGAAATATCTTGGTGTTCCAGGTATCCAGCAAGCAGTGCACACACAATGCATCGGATGCATTTATAGAGAGGGATTACAGGGGAGACTTGGTGACACGAGAGACCATTCCGTTATCAACGTTCTTCGAGCATCTTCATCCGGTGACGATAAGTTACAAGACTTAAGTCGAGAGAGGGTTAATCTCGAAAGAGGTCGTCTCGACTCTCCAACTTTGCCACATCGTGGGATATCGTGGATCTCGTTTCCAGTGTCGTGAACGCTCAAAGCGTTGTTCTTTTCTTTTTTTTTTATTTATCATGGATAATGATCTCGTTTTTCGAATCGTTATAATCGTTGTGTGATATAAAATTTACGTTTTTTTGGTGATTATTTATTTATTATCTTAAAAAAAGACAGGTTTCATTTGACAGGTTATGCTAACTTGTTTGCAATCATCATCGAAAAAAAATCTCTGGAAAAAGAAAATCTTAACCTCTTCAATATCTTTTGTCCGCATTATCCTTGCATCCCGTGTAAGCTAAGGATCCAAGGAAGGAAGACACAGGTATATTTGGTATACTTTCGTGACATTTCTATGGAGCGAGCCCGAATGAATTATCGACAAAAAGGTTTCGTCAAACTCAAGATTTACGTGATCTTTCGAAAATGATTTGTAACCTTAAACCTGAGCGGACGGAGGGTTGGCTACTGTGAAATTAACCATCCGGAATCCAGATGGCTGAAAACTGTGTTTTCTCAAAAGAGACAGATGTCGTCGACCGTGTATAAACCTGGCCTGGCGCTGTGTAATAGCTTTTAAATGGAAACCGCGCGAAACACGGTCGTAATCCATGCAAAAACCAGCCATTTGTCCACGCGAGGAAATCGATTCGAATAATTTTCGTGGAAAAATTCGCCGGGCGCGTGACACTTGCGGAGAAATTGCTCGGTCCAAGGATCGAGTCTGGTTTATCGATCTTTCCGTCATACGCGCTCGAACGGTTAACCGCCGTTTAACAACTCGAAAATCAGTCGAAAACGATTTAATTTCCCAATGTTATTTACCTTCGTTGCGGCTTAGTTACGAGCCTGCCATCCTTTTCCTCTCTCTCTCTTTCTCTTTCGCGGCACAAGATCGAAGCGCGAACGCTCGAAATTCCGTTATCAGGCGAAAATATCGCGATCGAGATCAATTGGCGTGACGCGCGCGTGTTATCGGGTAGAAGAGAATTTAAAAGACACGCTCTCGCGCATCCCTGTTACTCATTGTTATCAGATAATTCGGCAGACTCGATGGAGCTGGGGACTGATTTATCTCGCGCGACACTTCCAACGTGCGGTGCTTCTCTGACGCATCGATTATAAATTGCTTCGGCGTGGTCACAAGTTTTTTATTTACTCTGATTAAATCAACATGTTTTCCCGTTCAATTATGCGAAGTTACATTCCTTTTTCGACTCGAATATTATTATTTTTTTTTTTTTCCTTTCCTTTCCTCTTCTTTTAGCATTAAAAATATCGGGTTGAAAAAAAATGTACTTTTGATAAAATCAACATCGATTTTTATCGAGATAGAACTATATAATTTATTTCCATCGCTCTCTTATATATTATTTGTTACGCTCTATAATTTTCTTTTATCTCTATTAAATTTTATTATATCGAACTATTATACGTGCATTACAGATCGATAATTTTTGAAAGCAGTTTTTAATCGAATTGTCAAAGCTAATTATCGCAAATTAACGGTAACTTTATGAGAATTCAGTCTCGAAAATCGTTTCTCGGGATACGGGACGGGAAGAGTTAACGATCAAGCTGCAACGTTGGAAGGAAAATTATGACGGCAAAACCGTTGTTCCGTACGAATAATTCATAGAGGGCGAAACGAGAGTAAACGTGGCCTCTGACGCGTTATGGGGTATGGGGCGGGAAAGGTATAGGCGAAAGGGAGGGTGGAGGAAAGGTGAGGAACGACGCCGCCATTGCTATCGGAAATTGAAACGGGTCGAATTTATTCGGCCACCCCCGCGCCTTTCCTCTCTCGTAGATTCTCGTTTAACTTCTCGATCGTCGCCTTGCTGCAACGAAAATATTATCCACGTGGATTCGAGAGCTTCATCGTACGGAAAATTTGGGGAGGGAGGGAGGGGGGGGGGTTTGAGCGAAATTCGTCGAACCAGACTGCGAATATATACCTACACGAGGGGAAAGAGGGAGCTGTGAACCGTTCGAACGTATTCCTCGAATACTGGATCCTCGAGGAATCCGAGATCTTTCGATGGAAACGGATGGCCTTTCGACGCGGGGAAAATATTTTCAGAATATTTAAACGACACGATCGGATTATTTCGCGAGTGATATATTCTCTATCTTATCAACGAGTAAAGCGTTTTATATCTGTTCCGTCCTTGGCTTGACGGAAGGAACGCGAACGGAAAAATAACGAGGCAGACACGTCGACGCTATAGAAGAACCCGTATAGAGGATGCGTTGTATCAACCTATGATCCATGGAATACACGTGTTCCAATCAATTCTCGCGGCGAAGAAACCGACCTATGAAAACCGATCGACGTAAACCGCTTTGGTTGATTAGAACACGTCTCGGTTCTCGAGAACGTGATCCCGTCTCGATCGAATATTGTGCGGCATCGTCGATTCTCGATGGGTTAGGGTGATTCAATCAATTTCCTCCACCCTTCCATCGACTGGAGAGGATTGTCTAATTAGATCAATCCGCCGAATATGTCTCGAGACGAGGTGAGCTCGGGCCGCGTAGGCATAACGATCCATCACCGAACAGAGAGGGGAAGGGGGGGGAAAGGTTTAATTCAATTTCGAAGCCGCGGTTAGGCCGAGCTCGGCACAACGAACGATTAATTTGGTTGGAAAGGCGTGACTTGGCACCCGATTCTTCGCGGCTTCTCTCAACTTGGGCGGGAAACACGCGGCGTACGCGAAAACCAGTTTAATCCGCTTTCGGTTTGCCAATGTCTCTGCATCGCGCCGATAGAACTGCGTCTAATTTCGTCGATTCATCCGTTGCCAGACTCGCAGCTCGGAAATTCTGTGAAAACGTGCGCGATCTGTCAACCGTTCACGACACTCGTCATTATATGCGCCCCGTTTTTAATTAACGACCTACATCGCCGCCTTTTCCACCATTGCTCCCGATTTTTGGCAATCGCTCTTCGATCACCCCTCCTCGTCGTGTCGTCCAACCGTGAACCATATATTTTTCTACATCAAGGATGGGACGAAATTTTGTTATCCGATTTCGGGTTCTTCGAAGGTACCACTTGGCGTGGCGATTGGCGAAAGGAAAATCTATACGTGGATCCTTTGAATTCGAGGTGAATACGGCATCCGCGGGGACTGTCTAATTAGATCGATCCTCGTTTCGACGAGAATTTATCCCGCGGTATAACCTGAATGTAACGATCCATCATGGGCCTGTGCCAGCCTCTCGTCGTTTCGCCTGCGAAGACGGAGGGTCTCGACGGAGGAGGGTGGCGGAGCAGTGATCAAGATTAATCGTATGTAAATTACCAAAGCGCCACGGGGAAGATCCCGGGAGAGATTCAGGGCCTCGTATGACGCCGCCTCTCGCGAGGATGAAGCCATTCCAGATTTTGGTAATTGAAAATAGACCCCGCGCTCTGACAAATCTTCGGCCATTTGCATGAAACGCCGTGATCTCGATTGGAACGAAGAGGGAGACTGGCTTCGATTCGTCGATGGAACGAAATCCTCTCCTCCCCGTATAATTTACACAACAATTTACATTACACATTCCCTAGAATTGGATTTTTTTTAAATTAGATCAAATTAGGTATCGTTATTCTACCATTGATCGTAATTCAGATTTCGTGTATTATAATTATTATCTTAACGGACGAGAATTTTGAATTAAGGAAATAGCGAACAGATGTCGTTTAAATGGAAGCTAAGATTTTAATCGTGAATACCAAGGTTCATTTATCATGGTGGACAGCTTGGCAAGAATGGCGCGTTTAACTTCATTTTCTTCAATTGGTTCGTTGAATTAAGATTACCGAATCGGGCAAGCTTTTAAAAAAATTAACTTTAACGGAGGGGGATTTAATCGAACGAGAAATAATTGTACGTTAACCGCGATACGTAATAATACGTATAGAAATGTTTGTAGAAAGTAAATGTATTAATACCGATGACTTGATAATGGCATCGAACAATGATAACGAGTTTCGCGGGTCTGAGACAATAAACCGATGATTCGCGTTATCGCGTTGATAAACTTTTGTTGAAATGTATGCCACGCAAGTGGGTTAAGTGTTCGCGGTCGAGTCACACCGAAGAGAGGACGCAAAAGTGTCCCGGTAACGAGGCGAGGACGTGACTTATTCACCGAGGATTCCGTTCATCTTGGGCCCGCGAGTGACTATCATCGTAACAGATGAATTATGAGCACGGCGTACGGTGATCCGTGTTTGCAAAATGTGTAAAACATCGCGTAAATTTCGTTTCGTCAATGAAATGTTTTAACGACGCTCGCGATATTTCGCGATAATATTAATTGAATCAACGATAGATATTTCTTCCCCCTCTCCTGCTCTCCGATTCCTCTATTTTTTTCTTCTCTTCTATATTTTTTTCCCCCTTCCACGCGTATCTAAACGCGTATCTACTGTGCGCGACAGTGATAATTTCACGTCGTATCCACCAAATACACTGCCTTTGAAATTTAATTACGAGCCATTAGTATTAACGCGTTGCGCGATACCAAGGTAAAATCGGTCGGTTTTTCGTCCAACCCTCGATGATTCACGGCCTATCGATTCGGCCAAGTGACGTTACACGAGCGAACACGATGCGATCGTTATATTATATTGTGAGGAATTTCGAAATATGTCGTGACACGATTTCTTCGTCGCGTTAAACTCGTAGCCGAGATCGAGAAACAAATTAGTGATCGTTACGTAACCCAGTCGTCTGGGACTATAAGGGAATTTTACGTAAGTATGATTCGAGGCGATTAAAGATAATGCGAGATCTTCGATCTTCTCGTGTTTCCCGTCGTTTGTCATAACGTCGTAAATCGATTCGCAAAGAGAATTATTGCGGATTGAACGGATTTGCTCGTCTCGTGCTCGATTCGTTTCGCAAGTTTCGAACGAGCAACTGCTCGCTTCTCTCGAAAAACGATCGATCTTCGAAAACATATTGCTCGTGATGATCTTGAAAAAACGATTGCGTATTACGAACCGAGAATAGCGATAATGTTAATCAAATCAGGACTGGTGTATGTTAATGCAAGGATATAGAAGCAAATATTAATAATAATAATATTTTTGGAGAAGAGATGCAATTTGATGACGTCAATAATATTATCTAAATCGCGAATGGAGATCGCAAATAATCGAATTCGACTCGCCTCTTATCGCGCCACGCGTGATTTTTTGATGGAATTCTATTTTTCGATTAATTGAGAACCGTTGTAGCGTGTTTTCGAATATATATATATACATGTATATATACATATATATTTTTCGCGATAAGCTCGTATAGCACTGTTTCACATTCCCATTCATCGGTTTCAGCCCGTGGAAGATTGTTCGATCAACCGTGAACGTGAACTCGTAGAATAAACATGGTTATTTATTAGTGAATAAGTGAAAAACGAATTACGTAATTACGCGTAACCTCGTGGAAATTTTATCGCCAATTCTAATTTCCGATTGGCCGATTTCCAATCTTCTTTAATCTCACAATATGGCTTACATTTTCCTCTAATAATCTATTAATTATATACCTTTTCTGCAAAGATTAGATTATCTTCATTCAAATCTTTCTTCTTCACCTACCTCAAAATTGTCTACTTATCAGCTGCTTACATAACGAGTCAAAAGCATTGTCATTTCTCAAACGATAAATCGTAAAATAGCAGTGTTGATCAGAATCACGATACGAGAATCCCCACTCCTATATCGATCTATTTTCATACATTGTTCCGGTTGAATTAACGATTCTATTGAAAAATTTTCCATTATTAAACTTCCGTTATTAAACCGTTCGAATTTTTTTCTTCTTTCTCGATCTTTCTCGATCGTCATAGGACAACGGTTTCTTCTCGACTCGAAGGAACTTCGAATATGGAGGCACGCGTACAAAGAAGAGAATTCAAAGTTCTTTGTCGTAACTACGTAAGCGTTTCAGTGTATACAGTTCCGTGGGAGAACCTGACACTTACGATGGCATGCACACCGGCGGTGAGCAGACTATAGGCAACGCACACACAGGCAAGCACGCAACATGGCAACCGTGGCAGGACGTAGACGATGGTTATACGTAGAAGTTCCAGTGGCAGGGGGTCAGTGTAAAACGGCCTTCTGTCCGCAACGTGTCGAACGTCGTTCCTATAAGCTTCGTCTGTTCACCGTGGTGTCACTCTTGTTCGTTTACAAACACGTTTCGCAAATCGAAACGGGTGAGATCGTTTCGTCGTTAGGTAACACGGACAGTGTGTCGATCGTCGAAACGTCGTCGTGGCCATAGTCGATAAAACACGCTGACTCGCGTTGTACGAGGATAAAAGGTAAATCGATGGGACTGCTAGAAGCGAAATCGCGATTTCCATGAACGAGGACATGCACGACATGCCAACGTTCTTCCGCGTACTTCCTGTATGTTACTCCGCAGGACGTGATGCTTCTCTTTGTTTCGAAATAGCTATCGATGTATTTTTCCTGGTAACGAATTTACGCGACTTTCATTGGTATTGGGCTTCTCTTTTATTCCATCTTTTAAAGAGAAATTGAAACTTCATTCGATTGAACGTTGATATTTTTCGTATTATTTCGTACAACATTTTCTCGTTTATTTTTTTCGTCGTTAAATCGAGATTTTTCGTTTAAAAACGAAATACACGTTACTCGATGCTCGTTTCCTTGGGATACCGCGTTATCGTGTCTGCATGTCGTTTACTCAGATATAGTACATTCGGCATATTTACTAGCAGAGCTGCCGTGTAACGTTCAGCATCGGTGACAGAATTAGGCGATCTCTCTGGTAGCTTCCAGAAACGTACTCGTCGCGTCGAGGACGTCTGCTTCCCTCTACACACTCTCAAGACTCACGAATGCATACGAAAGAACTCTGTCGCATTAAAAATCTTCACGAACTAAATTTTTACAGGACAAATACTGTCTCTTGCAAAATCTCTATTGGCAAAACTTTTGATTTCGTAATGGATTTTCTTTTTTTTTTTTCCAAGAATGATATATTCAAGCATACAGTATCATCGTTGGCTTGTTACCATTCTCCCAACGACGTATACGAGACCTCGTGTTTACGTTTTCACTCGCGTGTTAGCTGTTTTCATGGAATTTAAATTTTGGCCAGTGTTCGGAACCAGTTAGTTAGTTAGTCCAGTCAGCATAGAACACGACCAGGTAAAATTGTTCTGTGTTGGATCCTGTCCCGTACTTAATCTTGCGCCTGTGTGCGTGACCGTTGGATCCGTGTTTAACCTAGTCGAGGCGTGTAACATTAGATGTTATGATTTTTAGAATTATTATGTTTTTAAAATGCACGTAATATTATTCTTTGCGATGAAATATCGATTTTTCTAAATCCGTTTGTAACGGATACTTATTTACATTTTTTTGTTTGAATTTCGCGCAGTTTGATTCGTACGGTATTTTATTTTCGGTCGTTATTTTATTTTTTCAATTAAGTCGTTAGTGTCACTGATCCACGAATAAACTGATGATCGTTCGAGCAAAGACGAAAAACGAAAAGAAATATCTCAACGAGATTGAATTCAAGGTGGGAAGAGTGTATTTCTGTTTACATTGGACTATGTTCTTTATTAATAACGATAATATCGTCGAAAAAATAGAAAAAAATAAGTAAATAAAAGAATAAAGTTGAAAGATCGTGATGTTTTGGCAACGAGCAGTGTTGTGCAATTTCAAGAGCGTATAATCAGCATATAGAAACCAGGTATCGACTTTCGAGACAAAAGTATCATCGATTCGACTCGCGAGCACGTAGAGGCACACGATACAAAATGCAGTGGATGTTTTCCGAATAGCGTCAGCTAAAACGAACCGTTCAGGATCGTGGAAAGCCTCGTTCCAATCGCGTTTAGAGCTGCGAACGTGTAAACATTCGCGATCCTTTACCTACCTGGGATTCGTGTACGATGCGCCCGTATCGCACATAAAATGAAATTTGTACAGGAAAGGGAGATTCGATCGAACGAAGTAAAATAAACAGAGGCGTTATACAAGAGATTCTCCCCTCCGTATTATGTTATATGCGTTATTTGTCGTTAAATCCATTCCATATGGGAATATAGTGTTCATCGAGCGTTCCAAAAGCGAGATTCGAACGCATGTGAAACGGCCTTCGCGTGGAAAATAGCCCGTCGACGATCGTGAATCACGCGAGATAGCGAGCTCGGGAACAAGCTCTTTTCGATCGTCGAAACAGGAGGAATCACCTTCGAAGTCGAACGCGGTTTTATCTGAAAGCGCACAAATCTTACATCAGTTTGATAGCCGGGTACAAAGGTAGCTGCACGCCAGCTTCGAAATCCATAGCTGAGGCGAGCACATACTATTATCTTAAACCCACCATATATTTTACAAGAGTGTAGCTTTCGCGACACCGGTTACATTACAGCAGTTTGCCATTTCGCAAAATGCACAATGCAGTCAGTACAGATGTTTTGAGATGTAATACCTACTTATTGTATTCGCGAAGAGAAGATTCTCGAAGATGAGCCAGGTATAACACAAATTTCTAAAGAATCTATTTAGAGAAAGAGATTTCAGATCGAATATCGTCGCTTCAATGCTTCGTCTCGCTCGAAAGTATTATCGCCTTGTCCCCACTCCGAGTCGAGACCCTTACAAGAGTTCGCTCGTTTCAAGGCCTAGGCATGACGTCAGGTCATTTACTTACTATTATAGATATCATCTGCATATTTTCAATATATATTTCTTTTTTGCCAAAGAAACATTTGTTTTCTGTCCGCGAATTTGACGTGCTAATCGATCCACGTATATTTCAAATTGTCGTTTCTCCGCATATACAATCGCAAAATAAATCGTTCTACGGAACAGAAAAATATTTCTCGAACACGATTGGAAGCCTTACGTAATTGTTCAGATAGCATACGAAAGCACGTTATCTCGAGATTTTTCTCCATGAGCTACGAAGGTAAACGAAGTCGATTAGCCGGGTAGAAACACGTGGACGTGATTTCATTCGTTCATTGTCATTCTCGTCGGATGAATGGCCGCATATTTTCCTCGCGGAACCCATATATCTCGTGTTGGGAGCGTCGCTTTTGCCAGTGGACGTGTGTCGCATGGAAACACCTATGTTCCACGAACTCTGTTGGCATTAGAGTTATTTCGCACGTGCATATGTCCGTTTCGTTTTGATCGACCGAAAATAAAATCATCTCGAGATGAATGGAGATACATGAGAGAAAAAAAAGTCTCTCTCTCTGTTGCCACGTATGTTCTTCACGGTCGATAGGAAAGTTCCGCTGTGTCTCGTCATCGTACCGCGTCATGTCATTTGAATGTGAATCGCGTTCAAGGAATTCTGTTTATGACACTCGATCGAAGATAATTAATATTTCTAAGAGTACGAATACGATTCGTGATTTAGTTCGATTAATTATAGCTAATATTATAATATTGCGAGCAAAATTACAGCGAAACTAATGGAGTGAAGATTTTTAAATTTTAATTCAGCCTTTATCTTATTTACTACGTTGCCATTTATTCGAGCAGCATTACTCTGAAAAATATAACAACATGGTAAACAAAAGCGCGGTAAACTAAACATTCGGTTTAGATACGTCACCAGGGATACGATATGCGAAATCGAATTATGTTCGTGGCGATTTTCTATCGAAGGCTATCGTGTATTAGTAGGATCAAAATTATTTAGAGGATCGAATCAGACCAGGCAATATTTTCCTGGTGATAATGAATTTTGTTTTTGGGTCAAATTTGATGATTCGTTCGCCGTGAAATTTATGTATATCATGAGTGATGCATCATTTTGGTTCTTGACAAGTAATTAAACAACTTCACCACTTTGGTCGTGAACATTTGTTCAATTCGTTTTTAAAAATACGCGTCGATTTTCCGAAAAAAAAAATTAACAAAAGCCAATATTTAGTTCCAAGAATTCGTGCTTGGTACGTGGTTGCTTTTATTCCATGAAACATTAATTGAAAAAGTCACAAATTATTAACGAATATTACTGAATATTAATGAATATTGATTAATGAATATTACTTTGACGTTTTTAAACGTAGCTCATTTTTAAAATATTTCATATGAATTTACGTACAACGAAATTGATGTCAGTGATTTAAAATAGACCAATATTCACGTCTATTTTAAACAAAAACATATTCGTTCTTTGAAGAAAAATTGAATGATCGAGAAATTTTATGAAATCTTTTATGAGAATTTTCATTCTCTAAACGAAATTAGACTCCACTTCGGAAAAAGTCGCTTTCGGTCGATCGTCGTTTACTCGATTGCTAGACCCCATTCTAGACCCCAAAGATCGATGCCTCTCGTGAATGTCTGACTTGTGCAGAGAGGAAAAAGGATAAATGTACTGCGCAACGCTTTCATCGCTGATCTTTTTTCATCCTGTTTTTTGCACCTTAATTTTACATCCTGCACAAGTGCAGCCTTGAAAGTTGGCTGGCTCTCGCTCGTTTAGCTCGTTTCTCGGTTGTCTTATTACAGATAACGATAACGTATATCGAGTCACGGAGATAGATAAAAATAGGAGTTGCATCCTTCGCTAATGGGGGACAGTTTTATTGCTTGCGAAAATGATAGGTGCTCTCTTTGTCGAACCTTTCGGATTTTTCGTCGTGACGCGTCCTGCGTTTCAATCAATACGTAAAATATTAGCTCGGCACGATATTGCGCGAAATTGGAATAATGCATCACGTAGTGTAAAAAAAAAAAAAAAAAGGAAAATATTCCAATGGGATAAATGTCGGAATAAAATAATTACGACAGAGAGATAATAAAAAAAAATAGGAAGCTTCGTGGGAATTTTATCGAACAGATAACAAGTCGAACAATCTTTTATCCGTTTATCTACACTGGCCATATATTTTTCCTCCTTTTTTCCAATTGTAAACGTCGCGTTAATCCGTGCAAGGCAATAACGAGTCCTTCGAACGTGGCTCGCCTCGGCCAGAGGATTTCGTTCCAAGATGCCAGATGAAAAATGCGAACGACAGTTAACGCGTCGCGTGGATACAGGCGCGCATAACTCGGTATCGCACTTTAACAACAGACCGGATATCGTGATTTCTGCCTCCAAGAATTTCGTATCGATTTGGTGACGCATCCACGCCGTTCCAACTATTATCGATTTTATTCACGATATTTATCCTATTCGTTCACTTCGCACGAGCGTGTTTTTTCAAAAAAATTGTACAATTACCGAGAAATTAAACATCCGATCATTTTCTTTATTTCGACGCGAATGTTGCAACAAATTGTCTTGTTCCTTCATTAATCTCTGTTTTAAATCGAAAATAAAACGATAAAGCGATGATTAATCGAATCGCGTTTCGCGCAAGCGCTTGTGAATTTCGCTTGGCAATATTAACGGAATAGTTGTTGCAAAGTGATAGTTGTTGACTCGTAATCAGGCAGTCGGAGTTCTAATATCTCGCTGCGGTTTCCGGCTCGTCGTTACTCGAGACACTGCTTGAACACGATTACCGTTGTTCGATTTCATTTCACAACGATATCATAATAATATCCATTTACGATACCAATCTACCCATCCATCGATATCATCGTTTCGGTTGATGAACTTTAAATGCCTCTCCATCGAACCAATTTACGCATCTCTCGAATTATCGAGCGGTCGCAATTACGCGTTCATAGGAAACAGCTTCTCCAACGGTTTCTTCCTTTCTCTCGATCCTTCCTCTCTGCGTCTTTCGCGTAATTTTAGGCGAATCGATCGAGAAGTCTCGACCGCGTCCTAATGGTCGCCGCGCGATGGTAAATGTGGAAGGGTAACCTCTATAATTTGCTCGGCGCGCACGTATGCATGGAGCGCAGAAAACAAGCAGAGAAAATGATGGTCGTTTCTTTTCTTGCTTTCTGAAATTCGCACGGTTTACCGTTCTCCGCGTTCTTCTTCCATCGATCCTCGCTTTCCATTCGATCGTTCCTCGCGCGTTCTCTCAGTTTTTCGGTATTTTTTGATTTTTTCATCGAAACATATTTCGCAGGAACAAGTTACGTTACATATACTCGGTTACATACGAAAATAGAATAGCGCCGATTCTGGTTCGAGTTTCGCTTGTTCGTCGGTTTTACAGCGTCAGTCCTTTTCTGCATCGTGCAACGCGATGTTTACAAAACGTCAGCACGACCGGAGCCGATGCAATGGCTGGAATCCGCTGCGGTCGCGCGAGTTTCCGGCAGAATCTTAAAATTTCGTTCGGTCGGGCGTGCGTCGGCCAACTTTCCGGCGAAAATCTACTCGTGGCGAACGTGTTATAACGGTATATCATCGTTCGTGCCTGTACGAAAAGCGCCGAAAACTTGGGAATAAATCTTTGCACGCGATATATCTACGAGTTGTCTGCTTCTCCAATACGAATTAAATCATGTTTCCTTTCGAAATATTGCGAAATCGGGGAAATTTCTGGCCGGCTGTTAAGCAGGTTTTCAACAACAATCGCGAACGATTGGCCTATTCTGTTGGAGGCGATCGATCCGTACTGTTGCAACAAGACCTTTGCATCGGTGTGCGTGCACCTTTAAGTACACAGCCTGGAGATACACGATCGATCGTTGCGGAGGTCGACGTACCCGCGTTAACTTCAACTTTCGCGCAATTTATTGTCCTGTTCTTTTGAGGGAACGGTCGTATCGGTTGGATCGTATCGAACTCTCGCCGTGGACTTTCTTGGAATCGTGGCCAGCACGAGCCAGACAACGTCATCGGCAAAGGTCAATTAGCGGTAAAATTCATCACGAAATGAAGCAAAAAGAGACTGGTGGAACGCAGAAAGAGAGAAAGAGAGAGAGGTGTACGGTTCGCTGATCACGATAATCCTTACTTGGAACTAAATTTCCACGTTGACAACTTTGTGAAGTTTTTAGTTCTCGTCTGAAAATCGATCAAATCTTTTTTTTCTTTCTTCTTTTTTAATATCGCAGGGATTTAGAACACAGGCATGCGCCGTGTGTATATTAATTTCGATTTTTTTTATTGCGTCATTATTTTAATTATTTTCGTTCTAATTCTAAAATTTCCTACCACAATATCACGAATGCGAATGGAATCGTGTCGTTCGTCGAGAGAAATATGATTTCATACACGTTCGCAATTCGCTTTCGTCTTTAAATTTACGAAAATGTAATATTGCGTCTGTTTTCCACCTCGACTTCTATTCGTGAGGATTTAGTGCGTTTTATTTTTATCGTGAATATTACTCGCTTTAATCGCCCGTTTTTATCTTCCCGCCATTAATTTGCCGATAATAACGAGGTTATTTTTCAATCACGACGAATTCTTTTCCCGTGTTTTAAAAGCCCACGTAAACTTGTGTGTCGCAGTGCGACGATTTACGTTGCTTCGACCAAACTGGTCGCGTTCCACGGTGTGTGCAGTGTAACCAAGCAACGTGGTGCATAATACGTCGGTGCATTTATCGTCCACTGTCGTCGTTTCGTCGAATCGTTTCGTCGATCGTTGCTCGGCCATGCCAGAAACACTTAGAGAGACTTTTAAAAAAGTCTCGCGGAGGGGATCGGATGTTTCGTCTTCGCCAAGTCACTTTCTCCAAACGCAATTTCGTAAGTCCGCTGCATTTTCGGTTGAGAAGAGAGAGAGAGAGAGAGAAAAAGGAAAAAAGAAAGAATCAACTTATCCACTTTCACCTCGACGCAGAAACGACAAAATATGAAAAATTGTGTATCGCATTTCGCGTGAAATAATTTGGTCGAATAAGGTAAATATTTTGGTGAAGATTGGTGAAAAAGGAAATCTTTCGTGACAGAGACTCTCTCTTTGGAACGATTCTCGGTGTCTAGACGCACTTTCGCGTTTCATCTGCCCGAGGCGTCGCGTCGTCGTCGTCGTCGTCGTCGTCGTCGTCGTCGTCGGGATTCCTCGGCTCGCTCGAAGGGAAAACTGAAATTTTCCCCGACCACGGTGCACCAAAACTCCATTTCCCCTTTTTCCACTGTGTCGACGTCGGTTAAAGGGGAGGGAAAGTTTTCGAACGCAGCCTCGAGGTGGCAAGCAACGGGATCCGGGATGATTGATAGGAACGGGCAGCGTTGGCGCGCACTCGTATCACGATACGAAGGATGGAAAATATGAGCTGGATGGAATAAAAATTCACCTGCGATTCAGATGCAAATGAAAGAGGCGCTCGTTGCCGCTAACTTTTAAAGACTTTCTCGTTTCCGATGATGCGCAGCCAATACCACTTCGAGAATCGATGCCCGATCACTTTCAGTTTTCGATTTAAAAAGTCTTCGACGCGTATTTTCCAATAATTCGTTGATAACTCGTGTTATTGGATTCACAGCAAAAATTTCGTCCTTTTTTTTTTTTCGCATAAAAACCCATCCAAAAGAACCAAAAATGGCATTCTCAACTTGGGGAATTTTATCGATCGATGGTCATCGTAATAACGTAATATAAGGAAAGAATTTTTCACGCGTGCGCAGTTGGATCAAGTGGATTAAGATAAAAGCATTCGTTCTTGTTCTTACAGATAGATTCGTGTAAACAATCGAATTGCCGACCGAATAGCTCGTTCCCCCCCTTCATCTTTCTTTTCGCTCGACTCGATCCGATCGAACTCGTTCTCGGAAAAGGATTATTGACATTGGCATTTTTCTGTTTATATAGATTATCGTGCTCGTTAATGGCTGCCAGGGTCGTCGGCTAGAGGCCGTTTAGCGAAGTTTCGAGCTGCCAGTGCGATAACACAGCCCGTACCCGATGAGTGTAAGTATCGATCGTTCATTCCTTCTCGATCCACGAATTCTCCATAATATCCTTATTATTCCAAGGATATTATCCGTCGCTTTTCGATCCCCTCGCGATCGCGACTCGTCGTCGACGTATTTTTTCAACGATCTCGAATTTCTCGCGAAAAAAAATGTTCGCCTCGTTCTTTCGATCGATTTCCACGCGACGATTTTCCCGATAATTTTAAACCACTGGTAACGCGGGGAAAGAGGCGCGAGAAGCTCGGTAAACTCGGCTTTCGTGTGTCATCGCGCCGGCAAAGTCGGCGCATCGAATTAAAACGACCGGTCGAATTAAGTCTAATAAAAGCTGGCCGGTTCTGCGTTCGAAGCGCGGTCATTTAGCTCGGTTAAAGCGATCGGATTCAAGAGAGCAACCCGTATAAGAAGCGCATAAATTAATTAGAACGGTCTTAGAAAACCGATTGCGTCATATACCACGATGCGATATCGCGCGATGTAAAGCAAGATCGTGTGAAACGAGGGGCGGAGGGGAGGGGAGAAAGAGAGGAGAAATATTCGAAAAAAGATACCGCGTACCTTATACGTCGATGTATGGTATATTTCTACTTCCAAATATGAACTTACGATTTTNTATATATACACACATATATATATACGTAACGCACGTGGTGACCGTATCTGGTTGGTGGATGATCGGTGAACCGATCGAGCGAACAGGCGGATCGATCTGCATGCCGGTGAAGGAGAGAGCGCCGTGTCTGGGTAGTAGCCACGACGTAGTAGCCGGTCACGTTTCGATAGTCGACAAATTGTAACACGTGTGCGCTGGCCAAGGTATACGGAGTGAATGTGAAATAAACGTTGGACGATAGATTTCAGAGAACGACGAGGAGAAAGGGTATAGAGATACGCGCTCCATGCTATGGTCAGCCTTTGCAACGACGACCCGATTTCCCGTATTTTTACGTAATCCTTAGCGAGATGTTCGATTTTCACGCACAGGTAAGTGGAATCACGTGTCACAACTATGCCAATAATACGAATAATTGATTCATCTCTGTCTCGTTTTCAGATCCAATTTATCCAATGTTCGTACGAGGAACGAATTTGAAATTGATTTATCGATGGAAAAGTGAGTCGATGTGATAAAATCGTCGTGGACAAAAATAGAGAAAAAGGAACAGAGAGGGAAACATGATTTCTCCTTAAGTAACGTCGCGGAAACACATCGATCAGAAATTGATAGCTACATAGTTGTATCGTTGTTACTTGTTCCACTTGTATCTGCCGCCAGTGAGTTGGCGTTTCGTTTAGACAGGTACCATCCACGCGAGATACTTTCTAATGATACGCCTTCGTAAAGTTTGTTCGAGGATAGATTTTTCGTAAGGTGTCTCTCGCCTCCTCGTTTCTATCTTCGGTCAATCGTAGTGAAAGTCTCGACTCTAGCAGTTCCTATTACGTACTCGATTCGTACAACGTTCGTCCTCGCACGATCACCGATGGCGAGACACCGTGGAAAATTTATAAGTTATTAGGACGAGAGAACGTGCGAGAGAACTTTTGTCCTCCTTTTTTGTCGCGATATTATCTCGCGTACAATAATTCTCGCCGAAAGTGACACGAGTTCGGATAATTTAGAAAGCGAATCTCCGACTAAATGTTATAGACAAAATGGGACGAGAAACGGTCATTATTTTTCACATGACACAGGGAAAGGTTTCTACCTTTCTGCCCTGAGAATTCCAACGACGCGAGACACGTGGGATTCTCGAGATCGATCGAGAATTCGACCGGNAGAAACGAAATGTTTGGAATAGCGAGGAATAAAAGGCGCGAAGGGAT
>NW_006263864.1:595607-599844 GCF_000469605.1 Apis dorsata | reverse complement strand
ATATATATATATATATATTCGTTCGTTATTTCACGCGAGGAGAAATACCATATAGAGTGGCGCTCGCGTCGCAATATGCTTTCGAACAGAATGATACGAGACCTTATGCTTAAATATTAGTTAACGGTCGAGCTCGTTGAACAGCACTTTATCATCATTTAGCGACGACTCTGTTCGAACTTGCGAACGTCGTTCCAACTTCTCGTTGTTAACGTTCTCGCGAATATCACAAACGCGACAATGGAGTATCATTTATACAATTATACGATTACTGATTTCTCTCAATCCCGAATGTGCGTGCCTAAATCCGTGAATTTTTTGTTCCAGGTTTTTCTTAGGTTTACAGCGATTCTTCTAGTATTGGTATTAAAAAGAGATAGAGGATAAGCCAAAGCGAACCAGTGATATTTTTTATGCAGTATTTTTCTTCCATTATTACGAGCAAATAAAGCGAGCTAAAGAGAAAGAACGAGAAACGAGAGTATTTTGATGAAAAATATAAAATAAGGATAAAAGAATTGATATTTATATATATACATATATATATATATATATTGGACGAATTTATAAACACGAAAGAGATTCTTTTTTTTTTTTTAACTTCTACTCGACTCGAGAGCCGACATCGGCAGCTTTTCTTCAAAATGGTGAGTACCACGAAGCGCAACATCATTATTTATAAATGTCGTATCGGTTCGAAGTGTGCGCGTCTACCCTTGACATTCTCTTGGAAACAATAATCGCTATTACTCTGAGAGGATCGGGGAGAGTGTTGGTTGATATTTTCAAGGCACGATGCGCGTATAAGCGTGTTGAGAAAAGAAGAAAATAAAAAAAGAAGAAAGATTTAAAAAAAGAGAAACGAGAGATGATAATCGTGGCGAAGAGTCACGAGGCTTTCATCGGAGGCGCTTCAATTTATAGGAGCGTGGTGGACGCGATATGTTGGCAGCTAACGCAATTGTTTCGCTGTATCGATGCCGATGCATCTCGACTCGGTTCATCGCGCTTAATTATAATTAATGAAACGACCTATGGCGTTGCCTGGATTTATTTTCGCGGCTCATTCATCGCCGATAATTGATTTCCACCTGTAATAACCATGTATGGAAGGATAGAGAATACTCGTCAAGCTTTCATAATTTTTCGAAATCGAAAGGTACGAATATTTTATGAAAGAGGAATGATTCGGCGATTCGAATTCGTTTCCAAATGAATCTACCGGATGTCGCGAGACACTCCAACTTACGTTTCGTACATCCGGTTGATTCATTAGTTAATTCGAGCGAGCGCAAAATTCTACGTATTCCCGGACACACGTCTCTCTCCGCGCGTATCTCTGCCAACTCTGTTATCCATGTTGTCGAAACGAAACCAGCGAATACCCTAAAGATAGCCTAAAAAAAATTGGACGTCTCGTTGAAATAGATTCGAATTTTCATCCCACCACGATTCTTCCTCGAAATAACTCGAATCACGTTAAACGGTCGATTCGATGCACTCTTTCCATCGCTATTAACAACTTTCGAGCCGAACTGAAGGAAAAACTTGAGCGAACACTTACCACGAGGATAAAATATCGAGTCAAGTATTTTAAAAAGCGACGATCGTAACCTTCGCGATTCCTCGTTTCCTTCGTTCCCCTCGACTCCGCGTTCCTCGAGAAGGGATGGAAGAAACGCGCGATGCAATAACGCGAGGAGGAGGAAACGAGGGTGATCCTCGAAAAGCAAACGAAGCCGGACGTTGAACGCGCGGCCACGTGGAAAACTCGCGCGTGTCAGCGGTTTTCCATATCTCTGCCCGCCACCTCGCCTCGGCTTTTCCGCCCGAGCGTGGCGCGAGCTCGATTAAACTCCGCTTCGACGAAGAATAATTAGCGGTGACGCGGCTCGCGAGACTGGTATTAATCGGTTCGGAAATAATAGATAGGAACCGCCGCGGAGATTAAACGGGAGGGAAAAATTTATGCGCGGATTAGCGGCAAGGGGTCAAGTTCAACGCGTAAATCTAAATTAAATCTAAATTCGGTCCAACCGAAATTCGAAATTTCGCGGCTACCAATCGGACGATTTTATTCGCTTATTTACTTTATTTAAACGTTGTAATCGCGATACGGTTACGATTAGGATAGCGAGGAGAAGTGTAAGGAGGTCGAGTGCGGAAACGAGATGATAAATTACGTTTGTGAAATACGGGTTTATTAACGTTAATTTGCTCATGGTTTTTACGAATGGTTTTGATAAGATGGCGTTATTAGGTTGAGGGAGAAAAGGGAATCGATTGTTTATGGCTCGATAACAGAATTATTGTTTAATAATCGCGATAATTATCAAGATGAAATTGAATCTTCCTTGAATTTCAGATAATTCTAATTTTATTTTTCCTTTTCGACATATTTTCCAGATTCCAGATTGTTTGTAAGCGAATATTAATTATCCTTTAGGATTTTTTTTAGTTTCAAAGGCCAACCAAAGAATCCTTTCACTATTTTTATTTAAATTTATTCTCAGTAAGGGAGTTGAAAGAAAAGAATTTCTTCCATTTAATATCAAAATATCAATAGTCTCTAAAACTATCTTCTTCGACTTCCTTTTACTTACGATTCGCTTAATCCCATCGCTAACGCCGGCCACAATAACGACGATAATTTCGTTTAATTAGCGAATGCCGCGCACGTGACGGAAGCAGAAAAGTTGGAAGGCCAGTCGTAGCGAAAACCTTCCAATTTGTCGTGGAATTTGTTTCGTTCTAGATATGCTTGTTTCAGCCAGTGCGCGTTCCCCGTATTGTCACGTCATGTCCCTCCCCCCTCCCCATACTCCATATGCAGCTTGTATGGTGACTGATTGGATTCGAAGTACGATCCGTCGTTTGTCGCGATTCACTCCCCGCGCTGATGGATTCGCTTCCCTCTCTCCTCTCCCCCAGTGTTTGCGATTTGAAAATAGTCGGAGCGATTGGAAAAGGTTTTTTCCCCTCCCGATCTCTGGCGGCACGACGCGTGCTCGCTTTTCGAGTTTCCGTTTCGTTCGAATATTCGAGGAGGGGGATTGAAATTCGATTTCTATAATATACCGACATTTTTCTTTTTTAAATAATATATCGAGAATCGGGATGTGTTTCTTCCTCGCGTGTATTGTTTCGAGGAAAAAAAAGAACCGATCGTTTTCCGAGCGATTCGTAACAATTCGCGGTATCGTTCGATCTACAGTTGATCTACAGATCCATAGATCGTTGTACATAGATATGTTTCTGCGCGGTTTGAATCGAATCCACCCGTGCTTGAAGTATCGTGATCCAATATATTGATATATATTATTATTAGAATTTGGATTTGATGTGATTCCTTTCACGCTTTTGCATCGAATAATCGGGGAAAAGAAAAGGATATCGAGTAAACGAGTAACTCGGTTGGAGGCGGAAGAAGCTCGGAGAGGTGGTGGTGATCGAAGGTTGGCTTCGTTTCGAAAACTTTTTCGTTCGATCGGAGTGGAGTTATGATTACTTTCGGGTGCTTGGATGAAAGAGGTGAAATAATGGACGGGTGGACGGATGGACGGATGGACGGGTGTCGAGGAGCTGTCCCAGTGAACTGGAGACGGTGCATTCGTTTCGAGCGATAACGATGATTTTCGTCGGGTTAAGCAAGCGATAAAATATCGTCGCCCATCAATTCGTCCGTTTTCATTGCCCCTATTTTTCACCCTTGTAATCCGTCGATAAATCGTGGAAGAAGATAAACTGCCACCGCACTGCCGGTTGCAAAAATAGGAGCATCGTTGCAGAGTATCGATGACGAGAGTTAAAAACGGAAAGGAAATAGTAAAAAAGAAAAAAGAATGAGGAGGGGGGGGGGAGAAAAAGTGGAAAATTATTCGTCGAGAGTTGGACAACGTTCTCGTTCGATTCTATCTATCCATATCGCCCCTTATATCTGTAAGAGTTCGCGACATTTGTTACTTAACCGCGTTTTAACCGTTTTATTCGAATTGGCGCGAATCGTTGGAACAATCGCTTCGACTTGCTCGCTCGCTCGCGTTTAATTTAATTCGATTCATCGCGCGAGGTATCGGCGCGTGACGCGAACGGGAAAGTTACAGAAGCGTGATAATTCGATGCCGATCAATTTTTTTAAGGTCGAGCAGGTCCACGACGCGATACGACGCGAATCTCGTTCCTATTCTATTTCTGATTCGCTCGACACGGTTTACGAAATCGGTCGGTGAAAACGCGA
>NW_006263864.1:593677-595406 GCF_000469605.1 Apis dorsata | reverse complement strand
GTGGCTATATATTTCGGGCGCGGTCCGGTTTATTTCACGCGGTGGAAACACAAACACCGGCCGCGTTCGAGTAGCGAATACACTCGAACTCGTACGTCCCCTAACGGCAAAATTAACAAACTTGGATTTCTTTATTGCCCCTTTTCGAAGAGCTATTAAACTACGGTGGACGATTTTCTCGAAATCGAGATAGATTCAACGCAGAGGTTGGCGAGAAAACGGCGAGGTTGAATTCACTTCCGTGGATTTTCCATTCGCGTTTATCGTTGCGCAACGCTTAGCGTGGCGGTGGAATCGCGGGGGAATCGTTCCCTCCCCTCCCCTCCCCTAGAACTCGCGCCATTGTGGCATCGTCGTCGTTTAAACGATGTCAATGGAACTCGACCCGCGTGCGGATCGCTTACGCGAACGATCGATCGATCGACACTCGAGCGTACGCGCGAGTGTCGTGATTTCATTTGGCCTGGTGGGACGCGCTCGTTCACAGAGTTCGTGTCACGGGATGGATCGCATCTTTGTCGCGGAGTTCGAGGTCGCGGGGTCGAGTTTCGTCGGTCGATCGTTCAACGTTGGCGGATTCTCGCCACGCCGCGCTTCTATTTCTGTCCGCAGCCGCGACCGCGACGTGTCGTGCGTTGACTTCGTTTCAATAATTCATCCCGATTACCGGCCGGAACCGATTCGAGCCGCGCACGCTTATTGAGCTCGCGCGATCTTCGCCTCGGCGTAGGCGCAGGGGCGACGGGGGAGATTTGTTAAAAGATCGCCTATTTTTCGACCGATCTCGCCGAGTTTCGTGATTTCGCTCGGATCGGAGACTTGCGATTGTATCGATTGTCGATAATTTTTGATGCAGTCGTTTGATTAACGGATGGAAATGATTATTTTTTTCCGAGTTATTTTTAAACGTGTTACGTATAACGAGGCGCGACAAAAATAAACAAGCAAGTTTCGTTGGAAAATTAATATACTCGAACCATTCTTGTTCCTGGTATCTTATCGATATTTTCAAGATATCAAAAATAGAATTGAAATATCATCGATGCATGGGTATAATAAGTACGAGCAAGAAAAAAATTGAAATTCCAATCAATTTCACTTGTCGATGTCTTAACAATTATTAATTGCCGATTAATTATATCAATAAGGAGAATTTTTATATCGCGCGGATTCCTTTTCTCTTTCTCAAATATTTTAATTAACAAGATACACAAATTTATCTTCTCACTTGTTCTTCCCACCGTTCTGGGAATACTGGGGACACCGCACGCGTTTGAATCTATGGGATTATCGCTGGAGAGAATCGAAACACTCGACGATAATAAAGTTTCTCCACGCTCGACGTCGCTTGAAAAGGATCTCGCTACGACCGAGATCGTCATTGATGATCCTCTTTTTTCCCCCCCTTCTCGCGTTCCCCCTTTGTCCTCCGCCTCTCCGGCGAGAATTAAACGAGCGCGCGGAGAACTACGAGGGGCGCGAACCCTCGAAAGGGCGGCGTGAAAAATCGTCTCAACCGCTTTTTTCTTCCACCGTCGCGCCTTTTCATCGTCCTCCGCTACTTCCCGAGCTGCTTCTCTCCGTTTTTTTCTTCCCTTCCCCCTGTTGTTGTTGTCGTCCTCGGCCGTTCGCGGGCCCGCGACAGCGTGCGTTTTTTTAATGCTCGCGCCGCGATTTATGGGGTGTCGTCCGCGCATCCCTCGGGCGGAAGAAGGAGCGGCACAAAGCG
>NW_006263864.1:590650-593388 GCF_000469605.1 Apis dorsata | reverse complement strand
AGAGAGAGAGAGAGAGAGAGAGTCGTCCCAGCGAGAACAAAAATCGAATGCGAAAAGCGACGGACAACAACAGCAGCAAGAGGAGGAGGAGGAGGAGGAGAACGTCCCTTTGAGCGCTGGTGCTCGTTTCGCTCGCCGGAGTCGCTGCTTATTATTTCAGAGAAAGAGAGAGACGGCTTTGCAATTTCAACCCTCGCGACGCGTCATTTTTTACGCGATACCGTCTCCGATTATCGCTCCTATTATACCTCGCGACATCCTCTCAACAATAATTATCTCGACACGCATTCCACGGCTATTATAAATCTCCGGCGTGGCCGCGAGATTCCACAATCGGGGAGAAAAAGGCAGAGGGACGTTTAAAGCGGCGTTAATGGGTCGCGCGAATTCACGGAGGAGGAGGAGAAAGTGAAGGGAGAGGAGATGGTGGAAATGCAACGCGAAATGAACGTTTTGCGGCTCGGATCCCGATTCAGCCTGTTGTCGCCGCTCGTAATCCGCTTTGCGGACGCGCGCGAACTTTTAATACCCCGCGCGCCATCGGGCCGCTCCGCCAAGTAGAAAGTCCGAGATTCGAAACATTGGGACGAGCGTTAACGAGCTTTCGCCCGGGGAGGAAAAGGGAGGTGCAATAAACTGCGAGGGTTTTTAACTCTAACCCGCGCTTTGCATTCTCCCCGTTTCTTTCCTCTTCTTCTTCTTTTCCTATCTTCCTTCCCTCTTCCTTCGTTTAAGGAGTTGGGTTCACAATTCGTGGACGAATTTAAACCACGAAATCGAGGTTTTCTCTCGATTCCAACCCACGGTTTGTTAAGAATCGTACGATGATTCTTCGAATTATGAAACGCGAGATATACTTTTTTGCGATAGAAATTCTAAAATGAAGTAGGTGTGAGTCAACATCGCGTGGAATTTTTGTTAAATTTTACGATATCGCTGAAGGGGGATCGCTCCCATTTGTTAATTTGGTTCCTCCACGCAAGAAGAAGAATTTCGTCGAGCGTGCGGAAGCAACGGCAACGTTGATTATACGCGTTAACGTTTGTCGGGTGAAATAACAATCGGTTGTTCTCGATTCCTTTGTGAGACGCGTTCCTAAGTGACGCTACGCCACTTTGAACCGTTTGTCGGGCTCGACGGAAACGGGCGGCAGAAGGAGGTGGAGCGGTTGGATGGATGAGGCAAATGGATGATATCACTGGCGCCTAATTAACGTTGTTGTAAATATATCCAGCGTCTCGTGACAAATCGATTATGTTTACGGTTCGTTGACATCGAATAAATTAACACAAGGGACCCTCGAATCTCGGGATAAATTACGAATTATCTCTCTCGTTCCCGCCTACGTTTTTCTTCTCACTTTTTTCTTCCTCCTCCTCTTCGAGAAATTCGATCAGAAAATTCGTTAAATGAACTTTGTTCGACGTTGAAGAAGCTGCTCTTTTTTTCCCGCGGACAGATATCGTCGAGGGGAAAAAAAATATATATTCTCGCCGAGAAGAGGAAGGATGAAAAGCGTAGATCAAGAAGGAAATGGAAGGTGAAAGATCCGTTCGAGACGTTGCATCTTGATGTTATTAAACGATCTTCCTTGTAAACGATTCTTCCATCTTTGTAATATTTCTCGAATTTTTTTTTTTTTTTTAACTCTTCTTGCTGCTCTCCTTCTGGGCTGTTTTTCATTCCTTTCTTTACTTCTCGCGAGCTCATTTCTTGAAAACATGCCTACACTTTGCTTTCTCTTGCGCGATTTTTTTTTTTTTTGAAATCGTAAATCGTGCGGCTTCTTCTTCTTTTTCTTTTTTTTTAATTTAAAGCTTGCTAAGAATTTCCCCCCTTTTTTCTTCGTCCCGCTTCGTGGAAGTTACGTTATTGAGATCACTCGAAGTGCGCGACTGGAAATCCGAGGTTGCACATGGTGTCTCTGATAACTTTCGTTCCGCAATAAGAGTTTTGTCATAATGTATTTTTATCCGGCAATCGCTTCTATCTTTCTCTTTTTTCTTCGAATTCACGTAATATCTTTTTTTTTTTTTCTCCTTTTCAATTTTTTCACAACGTTTACTCACGTACAAAGATAGAGGAAACGATGAGCGACGATTTCGATCGTGTATAATTTTTTAAACAAACATCCGTCCGTTTCCCAATCTTTCTTCTTCGAAACTTATAAAGAAATTCATTCGCTCGAAGAAGGAAAGAGCAGAAATTACACGTCACAATTATAATAGACCGCGTTCTCGCACCTTTTCGCTCCGCCAAAATATAATTTCTTAATCGCCCGATCTATTTAAAACTCTCTCCGCCGTTTCATCTCTGTCAAACTATTTATATCCCCGGCCTATCAATTCCAATTAAATCTCGAACACGAACGCTCATCCGTGACTCATCGACGAGTCGTTACTCCTAAACCGCATCATCGATCGCCTTCCACTTCGCGTCACCTCCTCTCGGGCGATCGCAACGTACAACTCCCAGATAACCGGAGGAAAATTTTCCTCCACGCGTTGCATTTCCCGCATATTTCCCCCGGCCGAATTTCGCCCAATAATTTTCGGCCCGGCTCGAAGCATGGAAGGAAGCATCGGCTCCTCGAACGGATTCCAATTAAAACGAGGCAGGGGTATGCACGGTTTCGGTCACCGTTCGGAAGGGGAGGGGTCGGTTCAGGGGTCGTCCGAGTGCTTTCATAACTGTTAATAGGAAACAATTGCCGTCTCGATTAAATTCCGCTCAACTAT
>NW_006263864.1:585224-590439 GCF_000469605.1 Apis dorsata | reverse complement strand
CGTGGCCGCGTCATCGCGAGAGGAAGCGGGAGGTTTTCGGCCTTGCAGCCTCTCTCGAGGTGACTGCCCTTTTCCTCCTCCTCCTCCTTTCTCCCGCTTCCTAGTTTTAACCACCCCTTGTGTACGATTCCCAGCAGCGACCCGTCGATTTGTCGCGACCGGGATCCCGCGATTCCGGAAAGGTGAAGCCGCCTCGAGAAACGGGGTCACGGTTCTGAATAGCGGGTTGCTTGGAATATCGAGCGACCTCGATGCGAACCGAATTCGAGGAA
Source organism: Apis dorsata (assembly GCF_000469605.1). Lineage (NCBI taxonomy): Eukaryota > Metazoa > Arthropoda > Insecta > Hymenoptera > Apidae > Apis > Apis dorsata. Next base: position 590,167 of record NW_006263864.1, on the reverse strand, counting down.
AATACTTAATAACGGCTCGACGGGGTTCGAAAGGGCAACGAATTTATCGGGATAAATAACCTCGTCGCTCGACCGTGAATCGACGCTGGATTTTCCCTTTTCTTTTTTTTTTACGAACCAACCGCTCGAGCTTCCGTTTCCAAATTACTGTTGACGTTGTAACGGTCCATCAAAGGCATTCCACGGGAGGGAAGATCGATCGATCGTGTTTCCGTCGCGGTCGATAATCGGGGAAATGGAGAAGCGTGCCATCTTTTCTTTTATTATACTCTTTGGTAACGAGCATGAAGGTTTTGGAGATCCCTCGGAACGGGATCCACGGAGTTGATCGATAGATCGACACGATCTACTTTCACCGGCGCGTTGTTTACTCGATGGTTAATTGTCGTCGGTACACGGAGGGCTCGAGTCGATTATTACAGTCGGCTGGTTTACGCCGGTTTATTAGTCGATGGTTATCGGCTAAGTAATACACCCAGTTGCCGTTGCATTGTCACCGGCCACCAACCTACCTGCAAACTGTTTACCACCCTCCGGTGTACAATTAATCGTGAGTCACAATGGCTCGTTACAGGCTGATTAACCGTGGTCGATTGATAAGAATCAATCCATTTCACGGGATGATGTATCGTTCGTTCGATTAAATTCAATACTTTGATGCTTCGTTGACTCTTTAATTTTTTTTTTTTCTTTTCTTTCTTTTTATCGACTTTGTTCCATTTCGCCGCAAGGTTATGGATGTCTTGTAGGTATGAAAAGGGGAGGAAACAATTGTATATATATGTTTTCGTGCGAGTTTAGCTTAGGTGAATGATATTATTAAAGATACATTAAAGAACTTATTAATCGCAAAGATGGAAATTCGTTCGAGCTACTATGTAGTAGAGAAAATTTGTTTTTTTAATCTTCTAATCAGTTGCTATTATCGATGCCGATAGCTTCGTAGGGATCGCTCATCTTGCATACGAACGAAATCTAATCAAAGTTTCTCGAAGGCCGCGTTAAAAATATTTATATCGATGTACGAAAATATCAACGCTATCTTCGAATCGCGGAAGCATTATCATCCTCCGAAAATAAAACTTTCGCCACGATCCGTCTTGAAATTAAACGGACGGGATATTTACCGAGAATTACAAAAGTTGGCAAAGCATCTCAACCGATCAACACCAACATGACTTTCATTATTCTTCGTTATCGCCCTATTCTCTGAAAATAGTTTCTCGAAGATTTTGGTCTGGATTTTCGTGCGCATTCGAGCGAGCATTTCTCTCGTTTCGATAGATCGAAACGGGCGCAACACCGTTCTTTGGAACGTTCTTGGGAAATTTTCTGGCAGCCGAAATGGGTCAGTGTGTCTAGCGTGATGTCGAGGTCGATCCTCGCTCGTTGCAGACCGTCTATCCGCAGTGGGTTAAAATCGCGCCGCATATAGACGCCACGTGAAATAATCGATGCCTGTGTGTGTACACACACATATATATATATATATGTACACCCGTCTCGTGTCACTTGCCTCAACTCGGAACTCGGTTTTATCGAATGCCTCGACTCGAGGCAGAGAAGATCCAAAGATCACCTTTTCCACCGATCGTTTCTAGCGCTATTAGCGAGAAAAAGTGAGACTAAATATAATCAAACTGGATGAAAGAAGGCAGGAGAAGAAGTTTAATCGGAAGATACGATCGATATAATAGCGAGTCGTATCGAAGGGGGTTATCGAAGTTGAACGCAAAGTTGAAGCGGTTTTAATTTGGAAACGTTGTCGGGCGGGCAGGTGGGGATAAATCGGCCGGATTATATCCATTCATCGGATGGAGGGAATCCGTGTGTTTCGCTCAGCCGTCGCGCTCCAGCAACCCACATTTATCTCGTGCCAAGCCTGCGCCTTNATTTGCGGGCTTCGCACAGGGGCCGATGGATGGTATCGGCCGGCCATCGCGGATCCCACCAATGTTCGCGCACAAATTTTTCCTACTTTTTCGTTTCCTATCCCGCGATCGATCCCCCCTTCTTACGTTGTTTTTCCACAGAGACAACGAAACGTCGTCGCGGTCGGTCGATCCTCGGAGTCGAGGGAGAGAGAAGCGTCCAAGATCGGGGGAATCTAAAAAAAAGTTTTGGCAAAGATTACGAAGACCAGAGAGAAAGAGAGAGGGAAGAAGAGGAAGAAGAAGAAGAAGAGAGGATTTCCGTTCAATTAGAGCGCAGCGTCAATACTCGAATATACGCGTCATCGAGGGCGGGCGAAAAGAGTGGTTCGGACGTCATCGTTGGATCTCAGGGGCGTGACGAGGGCGCCGCGCGCCACGAATCTCGTTCCTAGAATTTCGACGGTATCCGGTTCGCACCGGTTCCCGCTGGCTCGCTTCCGATCTCGTCGACGCACACACGCGGTGTCCGCCGTCCCTTTTCGACTCGCCGCCTCGCTCTCTGCCTCTATCCCACGGGGTTGAAAAAGAGGGGACGACGTGGCGTCGTTGCGTAAGCGTCTGGACGCCGAGGCACCGTTGCGTCAGTCGTTCGAAAGCTACTAAGCATCGCGGTCCACACGAAAAGATCCCCCGACGCACGGAGAGAGAGAAAATACCGGCTCGCTCCTCAACGCACCCAGTGAGTTTCTCAACCGTGGGGGATTAAAACCTCTCTCTCTCTCTCTCTCTCTCTCTCTCGAGAAAGAGAGATTAATCTCTCTCGAGAAAGCTCGGCTCGGGGGAGGGGTTTCGCTCTTTCCCCTCCCCTCGCCGAGCCGCGCTGGGCATCCTCGAGGTCGCGTCGCGTTCCCGCGGAATTTCGAGTGTCGCGACCTTGGTGGTGGAAAATTCAAGGCCAATGGCGGAAGCAACCTCGACAATAGGGACGCGGTCGCGGCCGCGCAGTCGCGCGGCGAGATGGAACGTTATTATGCGGGACGAGCGGGAAGAGCATGGATCCGCTTTTCTTTCGTTTTTAGAGAGGAAGCGACTTTCCGCCACTCTTCTCGATTCGATGTAATAATCGAGATGGAACGAGCGGCTACGGTTCTACGTAGGAGGCGTATAATAGTGGAGGGAGCGTTGGAAAACACGTGCGACGTAGCTGCTTCCCGCAGTGAAAAATTTAACGGTTGATGTTTGTTGGAGTAAAGTTAGTTCGAAACGTAACGCGAGCAAAGGGGGAGGTTGTACGAAAAACGTAACGATAAATGTTATTATCCCAGCATTCTCGATAATCTTATTCGAAGTGATCTTGCGAAGAAATTTTCAACTTGTTCTCGATACGGGTTAACGGCCAAACTCTGCCTTCCTCCTCCCGTCCCGACTGCGGCATCGGACGCGGCCGTGGCTGGTCCCCTTTAAGGTGGCGCTTTTCGTGCTTGAATTTTTTCCACGACCCGGTTCTCCCGCTTCGAACCATCGCCGCGTTTTGCGCAAAGTGGTGACGAAGTAAAACGAGTATTCCTCCACGAGTCCTCGTTCACCTTCCAAGCGGAGGAAAGAGACGACTCAACTTCGATCGAGCATCGTTGCGTTATCTTTGGCGTTGCGCAAACTTCGTGGTCAATTTTCCACGAAGGTACGGAGGAAAACCTCCGCGAATTTCCTCGTATACCCCGAACGTCCTTCTCATCGGTCATCCGTATATTTTCCTCGTTTCGTCTAACGCATTTTTAATCAAATTTCGAGATCCAAGAGCGAAGAAGAAATACGGCTGTCGGGGAATGATTTGAAAAAGATTGCAACACATATTCTTGCTAAACCAACGCGTTTTTTCCCCCGCACACGTTTCCAGAACGGAATATATTTCCATCGATTCGAGGAAAACTCGATCCGAGATATCCAACATTTTCCATTTGTCACCCGGTTGTCCGTTTGTTATTCTTCGACGAATTGCTCGAATTACATTTCGAATCGATTTATAATTGACCAAGCTGGTTTTATCAACGCCTTATCGTAACCTGAAAAATATATATCTTATATTTATTAATCGGATCTTCGAATCGACGTAGTATCCAAGTTTTTCTCCCCCCTCGAGATATTCGTTCCGAAATTCGAAATTCCAAACGTCGGAGAAACGAAACGTTCGTAACAAAGTTTTCTAATCGTTCGCAACCAATCGCAAATAATTAATTGTACAAGCGAGCGTACAATTCTAATCACCGTTCAGCCCGATCGGATGTTTACGACCGAGAACGAGGAAACCCAGCCGCATGTAAACCCCGAGAGCCGGCGTTATCTCGAGCGTATAAAAGAGAGACTCTTTCGACAGGTGGCTTCAGTGATTCGTACTCGCGCGAGGCCGATCGGTGCCGTCATTCTCATTCTCGCTTCCAACGTCGCGAACCGTGCGTGCACCACCACCACCACCACCACCACCGCCGCCCTCCAAACGTCTTTCGCCCTCCGCCCCCTCTCCACCTGGAACAGACCTTCGATTCTTCGCTTTGGATCACGATTCGCGATACGTGCACGTACGTGGGACACGCGTGTGCCTTTTCAACCCGCATAGTGAAGCCTAGTGAAGTTGCGAGGGACACTTATGAAGGGGTCCGTCAACGCACCGAGGCCTATCGTTGATCAGAACAGATACATTTGGGATAACGATTGGAAGCAGTAGAGCTTGGACAAGGTACGTGACACTGCTATTCTCGCGTCGACGAGGGATCCTCGACGCGATCTTTGATCGGGAGAAATATATTTAGCTTTCTTTTTTTTAGCAGAGAGAGATTCGATTTTTCTCGACAAATGTGGATAGATAGATAGGATAGATTCGAAGGTAATATATAGGTGAAAAGGGAGGAGGAGAAAGAGAAAAAATAATATGAGAATAAAATTTGTCGACTCGAAAAATTTTCGAGTAGTAAGTGAAATTGATCAATTTTCGATTAGATATAAGTGGACACTATCGATAAAAGGTTGTTCCGAACGCGCGAAAGTAAACACAAAATATAGAATACAATTTTA
>NW_006263864.1:573345-585123 GCF_000469605.1 Apis dorsata | reverse complement strand
TTTTTTTTTTTCCTCTCCATTCTCGCGTATAGAACAAACCCCCTTGTCGATAATCCATTCGACATATCCAATTAATCAACTAGCCAATTTTCTTTCTCCCATTTTCTTCGCAAGAAATTATAATAATATCTTTGCCCTATATATTATTCCAATAAGCTATTCCGTGTACAATTGCTCGAAGAGCATCGCTATCGTTTTATTTTTACAACGGTAGAGAGATATGGGATGGATGCGATCTCCAGAAATTAGGAGATTAGAACGTTTCGACGGGACGGGATAATGCGTTTCCTTGCCGCGTTTCACAATGATTAATCACCGATGGTAGACGCTTGCAAGCATCTGGAATACCAATCGAAATCGATTCGTGCAAAGAGTATGAAACGCGTGGTTGTATCGAGTAGTGGACGCAACAGGAATCCGGATTGATCTCGACCTATATATCGCGTATATGATCCGTGTTTCCTTTGCAACCGTCCCACCTTCGTCGCGCACGATATCTCAGCGTAACGTTCCTTCCTTCCTTCCTTCCTTCCTTCCTTCCTTCGTCGATTCTCGAGTCGAGGGAAGAGGAGTAAAGAATACTCGCTTCTCTCGCGAGACGAAAAAGTCGACGAACCCGAGCGAGGGGTAAACGACCATGGAAAGGGAGCACGAGGAAGAGGATGAAGCCTCTCCCGTCGACGTAATCCTATTTAAAATTCGATCGAATCGATGGGACCGTCCCTCGTCGATGCTTTCGTGACCTTTCGTTCCGCGACTTGTTGCCGCGTAAAATGGCGCATGTCATTCCGCGGGGGGAACACGTGTGCATCATAATCGAGTTCTCGATTCGCCGCCTTTTCCGCGCCGATTCTTTCCTCGGACGAGGAATCCGTATTTTTCGAGACGAGATTATTATGTTCGAATCAATTTTCGATTCGAAACCGAATAAATGATAATTGCCGCGATCGTTCATATATTATCGATATAAGATTTTCTTCGTTTTCTTTTTTTTTTGAAACGTTTCGATGAATCGAAGTTTGAAAAATTCAAGCGACGCTCTCGGATGGCGGCCAGGCCTCTATAGCTCTCGGTTGCTTTCAAAATAATCTTGGTACCGTTTATCAAAGCTCGGAAACTGGCACAAGGATAGAGAGTTCTAGTAGGATAGAGTCGTGCACGTTGACCTACATGGATCGAGAAGTCGGACGATTCCACCAATTTTTCCCCCTGTTTCCTGCATTTCTATTAATCTTTGCTCTCCGCGATATTATTTTCTTATTTCTTCGTACGTACGATGGACCGTAATTCTTTTACTTGTAACGAGTAAAAGATTCGGGGAGAAAACTATGAAAGAAGAGGAAATTAAGACGAACGAAGCTTAACGCGCGGTTTCAAATCGAATCTGAAAATAGTTGGAACAGAGGTTTGAGATCGATAATAATTCTCGCGTAGCACGCGAACGAACACCGGTCGGTAATAATTTATTCCAAATACGAAAATAAGCAAAAAGACGCGAAATAAATTCTCTGCGGTTTAAAATTAATTTCAAGAAAATCGAATTTAAAAATTCATCGATCGCGTACGATCCCTCGATTGCGTTCGATTTGACGCAATAGGAGCGATCGTTTATTGATGTCCAATCAAAATTTAGCCGATTTCACCGTTCAAACGCTCGATTCACTCGGAAACGAAAAGCTTCGCTTTTATTTTTCTCCGATATTTTTCTCTCATTTCGTGACAGAAAGAAGAAGAAGAATCCGTTTGACCTCATTTGTATCATGAATTACAGACCGCGCTATTCCTCTTCTGTTCCATCGACGAGAATGAAGTCTAACCAGGTGTGTTGCTTCGACGTTATTATCGCACTCGAAATAAACTTTGCTGATCCGTTATTAGTTTTATGGAGGTAAATTGGTCGAATGCCAAATAGTAGTCCCTCTCTCTACATTTATACCGGATGGAAACACTGTTTCATTTCGTGATAGAAGACGCGACGCGACAGTTTTCGACGAGTGCCACGTTTAAAATTTCGGATAAGATTTCATCACCCATGGAAAATATATATATATATATATCTTCTCGAGAAGATAGAATCAACGATCAACGAAAATATCGAGGCGCAATCGGAAATATTTCCCAATGTTTCTTTCTCCCCATCTTTTTTCCATCCATCATCTTTTTTTTTTTATTTTTTTTTGGCGCCCAAAATTATTTCTCCTCCCGCCGAGAAACCGCTTCTCCTTTTCCTCGTTCTTTTATTTATTTTGGTTTTGGTAAAAATCGAACGAGAGGGATCAAGATTCTATCGAGTCGCATTATCGAATGAAAATAAGAATAAAATTTATCTGTCGAGTGGACTACTACTACTACTACTACTACTCTTCGCGCGAGTCACGTGTCCTTTTCTTTTTCGTTTTTTAATCGAATCGAATTATTACGTAACGCGAGCTTGGAATTTTTCGAACTTCACGGCAGATTTCGGACACACTTGTAATTAGGCATGTGGGAAATCGGCGACTGCTTATGTAATGTGTAGTATCGCAGCCAGACTTTTCATCGGTTCTTATCGTAACCGTAATATACAATAGATTATGAGATCGTTCGATTGTATAATTGGCGCCGTTTCTTTTGTCCCCATTTATTATTTTTTTTTTTTTTTTTACATTTCCAATAGTCAATATCAATTTTCGATAAATAATTGTTGTTCGTTCCATCGTACAGACTTTTTTTATTTATTTATTTGTTTATTTATACATAAATCGTTTGATATCAAATGTATATATATTTATATTTCATGGCATAAAATTATAAATATCGAGTTCATCTTTTCGAGAAAAAGTATCACGAATTTCGAATTTGGAATCGCATCGCGTTTTGTCTTTCGAAATATGCCGAGAAATTCCCGTTGATGTATCGATACAATGCTTTTAATAATTGGCCGTTTTATCGCAGTTCCACGAAGCTGTTCCACCACTATCTTTGACACGATCGTGGAAAATCTGCTGACGTTCTCTCGGATACACAAACACTTTCGTGTTTGTCAATACAAACAACGCAACAGTCTCGCCGATGATAACGAGTCAATCTTCTCCGTCGTCGTCGATTATTCGAACCGAAAGACGATCTTGGTTTCGTCATCCAATCGACTCGTCCAACTTCGATCGATGGCAAGAAAAAAAAAAAAAAAGAAAAGAAAAGAAAATTTAAAAACAATCGGTTCAAAGATTCGAGATCACTTTTACACGCGTCGAGTATTACATCGAATCTATTTCTGGTTCCCATTAATCCATCTAACTATCGTTCCAAAGTTCCAAAGTTGGCAGTGTATTTTACGATTACCGGCGACATTACCAACCGAGTTGTATATCCTCCTGGTATTCGAGGCAAAGGCAAACACACGCACGTCCTCTTCTTCCGTGGTATCACGGGTAAACGAAGATGATTCGCAGTTATCGTGGAAGATGTTCCGCGCGATTGCATCATCGATCGTCGCAATCGCTAAATCATCTCGAACGCGATGGTCCCGGAGACGCGAAGCCCGGAACCTGTCTGTTCGCTCTTGTTTGACGAGAGATTTACCATGGATCTATGGAGATATCGAGCCCCCTCCCTTTATAGCCAAGATTCGAGCGGGATCACGCGTGGACCCCCTCTGGCAAATGCCAACAATTCTAATCAATTCGTAGATTCTTCCAGAACGTGGTGCGCGATATCAATCGAGATTACTCGCGTTATAAACGCATCTCGCGCGAAAACCGGCGAGTTTAAGCAAAGGGTGATGGAAACGAGAATGAAACGAAAATGAAAGTGGATTTACTTCGTTCACAAATTTTTAACAATAATAATTGAGACACTTCTCGAGAGGGAGTCGGTCATTAATATCTTATGGCTAGATAATGGAATTACCGTTTAATGGAATCGTTGACGCAGGATGAGACGAAGATGAAGGGGTGGCAAAGGAAGAGAAAGAGAGAGAATCGCTCGTTCCTTTTTATCTCGATGCATTGTTTACGAGCTGAGAGAGAAAAAGAGAGAGGGGGAGTATGGCCATGTATTATAGAGTGTTTGGAATTAGCAATTGAATTTTCGAGGCGTACACGAGATGTATACGTACACGGTGTACGTAGCAGTGGCAGCGTGGAATCGAAGAACAAAGGAAGAGAAAATTCGATTGGGGGTGATGAAGGAAGGGGCGGGGAGCTCGTTACCATCGGCGGCGAAATTGAGGCGGCGGGGGCCGGGCGATCGGAGGAGAGGCGAGAAACGAGCGGAGATTTTCGCGGCGACGTTCCGTGTTGATTCGCGTAACAGCGTTAAACTCGTAACTCCCTTAACTGGATTGGACGGTCGACGAGCCGCGGATAGTTAGCGGCAGCTGTTGCGCAAAGGATTGCCAACCTCCCCTGTCTGTTGACAAGATCCCCGCCCGCTTTAATCTCCTTTGTTACACGAATTCCCCTCGCCCCCTCCGCATCCATTTTAACGATGAAATTCCCACGAAACGTGGCCCCCTTCCAATTATCGCCATTCTTCGACTTTTTCCCCCCTCCCCTCTTTTTTCCCTCTCGCCCCTATTATTTTTCCTTTTTTTTTTTTTTAGTCTTTCTCTTTTAATTCCCTTCCTTCGATTCGTCGCTACGCCACGTCGGAACGAGGGGAAAATTGGATCGCGATCGACGAAACACCAGGCGTTTCGGAAATCGGTTGGGATTATTTGGTGTCGGTCGAGGGAATTGTTGGCGTATTTCCCCCAAATTTATCGCTTTTTCGATCGACCCGTTGAAATTTTCATCAAGGTCCTCGAAAGAAAGAAAGAAAAAAAAGAAAAAGAGTCAGAGCGGTTCGTTTGCATGGATATTCGACGAGTGATTTGTTTATGTTTCGTGTCGCTCGGTTTATCGTTCAGAATTTCCAGGTATTATCTTGACTTGGATGTAATCGCGCGTTTCGTTAAGCCGTCTCAAATTAAACAAAATGATTCAACGAAGGCGTATCACGATCATCACGATTAGATTAGGGAGATCATCGGTCAACGGATCCACTTTCAACGTCAGAGATTTCATTTTTCTGATTTCCTTTTTTTTTTCCTTTTCTTTTTTCTTTCTCACTCGTCGAGGAAAGAGCATCGCGTTGCAAATAGCGTCTCTCGTTTCGTCACAGACAGATATCGACGAGAGAAGTTACGATTGGGAATTCCCTACGGCGGAATTAATTTTTACAAGGGGATTAAACCGGATCGAAGTCGGGCACGGAGAAGAAGAATCCGCGCGCTCTCGCGGAGATGGAAGATACTTTTTTTTTTTTTTTTTTCATTTGTATCACGAACGAATCGAGATTACTTTCGTTACCCGCGGAAACGAAAACTTTTCTCTCGTCATCGAATTTCCAATTTCCAAGAAATTTCTTCTTCTCTTCTCCTCGTCCTCGTCTTCGTCCCGGCAAAAAATTATAAAAATAGATAACACGGCAATTGGGTCAAAAACTATCAATCGACGCGATATCTCTGGAATCGAGTATAGCGACCGACTATAGCAACGAACGCGAAATTTCCAATCGGCTGGAATCGTTGTTGCGTTACTCTCGCTCGCAAAATTTGTTTCTCGAGGAGAGAGACGTTGACTCTCTCTCTCTCTCTCTCTTTCACTCTTTTTGTCACGCCACTTTGACGCTAGAAAATGTTCCGCCGTTTTTCGTTCCGGCAATTCGAATCGTTGAAAGCGTGGTGGAACAACGAGACGATTGTAAACACACCGTGTGTTTGCGTTCCTCGACGAACGTTGAAACGTCGAGGAACAAGTCGTTGCCGATCCTCGTGTTCCTCCCTCCCTTTGTTTTCTCGCGAGAATCGCATCGAGAAGACAATGCCACCTAATGGTATTCCGAGATGCAAAGGAAGGAAAGAAAAAAAGTCAGTCGAAAGAATCATGGCCATTTTTTTCGCGGGGAGGATGAAAGAGACAGAAAGAACGGTCGTATCATTATCGAATCTATAATTAATTTACGAGGGTACACGATTATACACAAAATCGGACGCCGGTATTATCTATTCTCGATAACAAGAACCGTTATCAACCGTTATTGCCCGCTACTCAATTTATCGATCGATCGATCGATCTACTCTTCCCTACACTCTTTCCGCATTTCTCTTTCCTCCAAAGATTTGCAATTATCTAGACGCATTTTACTCCATTTCCAGATGCTTTTTCTTGGCAACGGAAGGACTTAGCCTCCTCGCGGATTCCCGATTCTTGGCAACGCAACGATCCATGCTTTTTTACGGCTTAAAAGAGTAGTTTGCTCGGCGACCTCGGGCAGAAGTGCTGCACTCGCGTGTTCGAAACGGGATATGCGCGTTCCTTGTTCCGCCATTATCGCGCGATATTTCGGGTTTACTCTCTCTCTCTCTCTCTCTCTCTCTCGGTGCACACGAGAGGATACGGAGTGGATAACGTGTAACGCTTTCTGCCAACGTCGAAGAAGCTTTCGCGAGTCGGAGTTGGCGATAAAGTGGGCGGCGTTGGCCAGACTCGCCCAAGGTTGCAGACGATCTCGTCTGTCAGGGTCCCTCCACTGTATTTAGCTTTCGATCGTGGACTTGGAGTCGCGCCCGTGCGCGCGCGTAAAAATACACCACCACCACCACCATCATCGTTTGTTCGCGAAATTCGATTCGAGCTTTTCTACATTCCTCTCCGTCAAAACCCCTCCCTCTCCTCTTTCCTCTTTCCCTTTCTCCCTATTCTTTTCGCTCTTTTCGCCCGAAAACAGATCGAGATTGTTGCTCGCCACCGATTCGCCTTACCGATTCGCTCTTAAAATAGATCTAATTGAGGCGAGACACGCCGCGCCGGTTTCCTCCATTTACGTCGCCTTGCAAATCTTTGATCGTAAATACGAATTTGTGTTCGTCTGATTGATGATACAATTTGAATTTTTTCTAAAAATATCCGCAATTTTCTTCAATGATAAAATAATTCGTTCATCATAATTGCACGATAAACAATTCGAATCGTAAAGCTTCACGTGCGATTTTCGTTATCGCGGAAGATAGGATGTATTTTTAGCGACAGTTTCGCGGAATCGAATTAATTCGATTCTCTCCGCCGCGTTTAAGAGATCCGCGATAAATCATCAAATTCTCGATCTTTTTACCTTTATGTACAATGGAAATGCTTCTCGATCTGTATACGAGGGGATCGTGAACGAGGATCGAATCGTTTCCGGAAGTGGACTGTTCTGAATTTCTGAAATTAGTCGGGGAGAGGAGAGGATCACGGAATCGGTCGCGACGAAAAGGAGAGTATATTCGATTAATAAAAAGGAACGATAGTTCGAGACGAATCCCTCTCGAATAACGCTGTCGAGCCAAGATAAATATCGAAAGCCAGGAATAAATAAACCATCGTGTGCCATTAAGAATATCGAACGACAAATTTGTTTAAGCGTTTCTAAATACGAGTATTATGCAAGATAGCGATAATAATGCACGTTTGTGTAACTGCGAAGCGCGAGCGAATTTAGAGAACGTTCGCGAATGGAAGGAGAAATATCGTTAAACGAACATTATTCGTATTCGAAATACGATCGAGTATTATTATTTTTACATTTGCTAATTTATCTTTTTTCTTCGTAATCTTCTCTTCGAGAGTGGAAAATCCGCTTACGACGAATCCCTCTAAAATCAATCCTCAAAGGAGTCGACGTTACGGCATGTGATGCGATTTCATTAAAAAAAATTTCGTTGATTTTTAACAGCGCAACTTTTAATTGCGAGTTGGCCGTAACGCGTGCAACGCGCGAACATCCGGCCGACAAATTTTTAACCTTTCTCGACCAATTTAAGCCCCGCCATTTTTCGAATAAAAGATTCACGATTCGCGGGTAAAACCGATGAAACTTTTCCTTCCCCCTTTTTCCGGGAAGGAAAGTTCAAACATTTGTCGATCGAGCTGCTCTCGAGCCCCGGAGAAAAATTTTCTCCCCGAATTCCAAGGTCCAATCCCCTTCCCCCCCCTCCTTTTTTTAACTTCTTTCCACGGGACATCGTCGAGCGGAAACGCAGCAGACAGGTTAGGGGGGAGAGGTGAGGCGTGACTCGAACTCACTCGGTTAAAGGGCGCGAGAATTGTGCCCGCTGGCCGTTTGAAAATACAATGGAAATTAATTTGTCGAGCTTAACGAACCTCAGAGGGCACAAAGCAACCGGGGACCGCGGAATTGCTTTAATTATAACTCGGTCAGGTCGAGGATCTCCTCCTCGCTTTCGCTGATTCATAAAAAAAGAAAGAACGAAAGAAAGAAAGAAAAACTGAGATTCTGTTAAAAAAATTTCCACCTCTCGTCCCGCTATCGGTCAGAGATGATCTTTCTCTCTGTGAGGGGAGAGACGGGCTCCCCTCCTCCGCCGTATATTTTCGTCGCTAATTAAAACGACCGTCGTAAATCACGCGTCGATCGTAAATACGCGGCCGGTCGGTTACGCGTGCTTCCGACAGATACGACGAGGGGATTAAAACATGCGTCTCTCTCTCTCTCTCTCTTCTTTTTTTTTACCATCGTTATGCACGCGGTGTTTCGACCTCCCGTTGGTTTGGGGAGCAGGATTTAAAGAAGATCGGAGAATATTTGTAGCTCGTTACGTTTGAACGCGTTAAGCGTGAAAATTAATTAGGCGTTTGGTTCCTTGACAATTGGTAAAGAGTCAGCTTTTTAGAGTATAATTAATGTAAAAGAATCGTAAATGATTATACGATATAGAATATAGTTCCTATCAAAAAAGAAAATAGCAAACGAAAGGGTCTGTGATAAAACACGATGGAAATTCGCTAAGTATCTTTCAATTCTCCAATCAACTTGATTTTCGTTTCTCCTGCTTTCTTTTTAACAATAAATGAATATAACGTATTAAATTATTGAAAAAAAATACTAATATCGTTCACAAAACCTATCTATCCTCAATAGAATCTACTCAAAATCACTTCGAATCTATACGATTGTCATTGCGCTCTGATCCAAGAGCAACACAATTTCGAGAGAAATTCGTTGTGCCCAAATATTTATATCGATGTAAAAAAAAAAAAGAAGAAAGAAATTCGATTCGTAAAAGGCTGTTTCCGGTAAAAATAATTGGCGAGAAGGCGGAAGGCGATTACGCGATGCTCGCCGCGAAAACCCAGTTGGAAATTAGTTTCCAAGCTTAATGGAGTTTCGCGATTGCGACGAAGGCGCCGCGGCGAAAGTCGCCGGCCAACTCGCCGGTGTAACTTTACCAATTTTTCCCATTAGCCGCGATTTTTCAACCTGGTGTCCCTGGAACGCGGCCGTCCTGACCAAGTTTAAAGTTTCGGAGAGGAACTATATCCGAGCGGAGCCGAATACATTAGCGGGACAAAATCTGCCGCGGATTGCTTTCCCCTGTTTGAAATTTTCTTCTTCTCGTTGTTACTGTGGAATTTCGAAAAGATTGGGGCGAGGGACCCCCGAATTCGAGAAAGATGGATTGCCGAGGGAAATCGCGCAACGAGCGTCGTTTACATCATTTCTTAGAATGATAATAATTAAAATGAAAATTTTAACGAATGGAAAAGTAGGAGTTGGATGTACCTCGACTTTACCTTCGACTTTGTCTTTTCTTCTTTCTTGTATTCTATAGGAAGGAGATTTAGGCGAAACGTTATAGGAAATTTCAATTCTTCAGACATTTCATTCTTGGAGAAATTTTCGAGTTATTGCTAACTGCTCGAGTTCCGGTTCCTCGTCTCTCCTGGTCTCGATCGATGATCAACGATCCGCGAGAAAAGAGCGGCGAAGGTGGAGCGCGCAACCTCGAGGAGAGGTTTATTTATCGTTGCATCGGCTTGTAACAAAGAGAGGGAGGGAATTTTATAAACCGTTCGAAGAGGGCAAGGAAGGAAAAATTGGATCGACGTATCAGCTGATCGGCTTGATGAAGGGGAAAGAAGGGAAGGAGAGAGGAAGGTTATTGGAACGGAGACGAATGAGATCGGAAAGCTCTCGTTCTAGGTGAAATAGGATAATTCGAAATTGACCGGACGCGCGATATACTCCTCGTGTCTCGATTCTCTTTCAACCGCAACGGCACAGGCTCGTTAATAAAATCTCGCTTTTCGTTCTTCCTTTCTCCTTTTTTTCTCTTTCTTTTTTTTTTTTTTTTGCGACGATATTCAACCGAATTGGAAAATATCGTACGGAGACGGAGTTCTCTCTCTCTTTCTGTCCATCCTTTCTACGACTAAGGAGGAAAGTAGCTCGTTTCAAGGGGATATCGATTTTAAAAAATATATATAAAGAGTCGAGACATTGATGACGGTGTCGCGTCGTTACTTCTAGTTACCGAAGGCGAAAGACTAGACGCCATAACAAAGAGATGGTTGATCAAAGGGGAAAAGTAATGAAAGATACCGATCGAAATAAAAAAGGAGAATATCTTCTTCTTCTTCTTCTTCTTTTTTTCTTTTTGTATTTTATTAGTTTTTGTTTCATTTGCTCAAAGCCTCGAAGTCTCTCGTTTAGACCAGTTTTCCGCCCTTATTACTGGTTTTCCGAAGACGTCGTTGACAGATATTGAAAAGGAGGGAAAGGACGAGGAATGGAGAAACGTTATCTTATAATATCTTATAATACACGACTACTCGTTACGTTAATTACGTAAGAGCGTAGATGTTCCGAACTAAATTAATCCACCGTTCTTGATCGAACCTTGTCTCGATTCGATTCGAACGACAGAAATATCAAGATCCTTCTTTCGACGATGGGATTAACGTCGTCGTCTCGTCGTTTGAAAGGATCGTAACGTTTTTCGAAAGCGAAAGAGCGAGACGAAGAAAAGGGGCTCGCTCCGTGTTGCGATTAAAGGCCTCCTCTAACTCGGTTCGCAACACTACCTAACGACTTGAACGACTTTTTATCGTGCCGTTCATTCGACAATTAGAACAGCAATTAGACGCAAGAAAGTCCGAGAGATGTGGGGCACGAGTTGGAAATTGCAGTTGCCGAACATTAACCACGTTCCTCGCGGTCTCATTCGTTTCTCTCTATCCGAGTTTCCTTTTCGTCCGCCTTTTTGCGTGAACACACACACACACACACACACACACACACACGCACGTGTCCCCCAACTTTTCATCCGAAATCGTTCTTAACCGTACGAGTCGAAACTAGAACCGAATCAAAAATTAATTCAAAAACCGACAGAGCTTCGGAAAAATTTATTAAAATTAATCAATTGGTTAAAAATTTAAAAGTTACCTCGATACTTTGACTTTATTTAAAAATAATATTCGTAGATTCGTGTAAAAATCATTCGATTATCATTATTCGATTGATAGTGTAATCAAAGATACACTTTTTTTTAATCTTAAATCCTCGAATAGTTGCCTATCTCGGATCGATCATCGAACGAATACTTCGATCGTTGAATCGTTCTTAAAGAGAGAATCAATCGACGATTAATAAAAATTAATCTAGTTTAGGACCCCCCTCCCCCCTCCATCCATCTTTCCATTAATCGAACGATCGATCATCAAACGAACGATTTTCGTCACTGTCATCGCGTAATCCACCGCCAGACAACCCTCCTCCCCTCCCCTCCTCTCCCACCCTTTAAACGTAATCATAGGTCCCATCGGTCAATCGATTAATTAACACGTATTAGCGCACGTTCTAGCCATCGCTTAGATTGTATATATCCTGCGCGGTAAACGTATGATACAGTGGATAATGACCTGGGTAAATAGAGTTTGTTGTCTCCGGATTATCGTTGCTAATTGCAGTTTG
>NW_006263864.1:564663-573107 GCF_000469605.1 Apis dorsata | reverse complement strand
GGACCCCCGACGAAACGGCCGGTTGTAACGTTGAAGGGGGAGAGGGGAGGGAGGGGTGAGAGAGGCGACAATGGATCGAGCGGGGCAAATATTGACCGCAACAAATATATAGGCCGGGGCCGACAATCAAAACGTCAGCCCGGCTTTAATTTATCGCGATCGCGCAAGGCCGCGTTTTTCCAATCCACGCCGCGTCACGCCGTGTTGTCGATCGTTCGTTTATTGAAAGCTCAAGGGTTCCGACATTGTTGCGCGTGACGTTTCGAAACACCGTCGCTTAAACACCGATATATGGTATATACGTATATATGTTTGATGTTGCGAACAACAAGAGGGGGGGAGGGATGGAACGAACGCGCGAATGTTTGTAAGAGAGACGCGAAAATTTTCCACTGTGCCCCCGGAGCCTCGATTCCATTTAATGGAGACAGCTTTTGTTTCGATCCCCCCCTCTTATCGAAACAACGAGGTTTCGATAATTAGCGAAGCCATTATTCGAAGAATTTATACGAATGGATACGTAGATTGGAGGATCGGAGAAAGATTGGGTGGAGTAGAGTGTAATTGGTTATACTCGATGTGATATAATTATGTCTGCACTTGTTTCTTGCTCCAACGTTGCAACGTTGATCGTTACGCTATCGGAATTAAGCTCGCGAACGTAACTCGCGCGTGAACGTTGATTTGATTTTTTCGATTTTTTTTTTTTATGTTAATTTATCGTCAAATCGCAACGGAAACTATATCGAAGAATCATTACAAACGGGTAGTAAGATAAGAATGCGCGCCTGTTGGAGGTTGCATTTCAAAGAGATTCGAAAAATTGCATTTTCGCAAGTTATTGTTAAATTTATCATCTTCCGTTTCTTCTTTTGCAGAGTTGTTAATTAAGAATGCGCAATGACACGGCGAATTTGTCAGTGGACAGCAAACCCGCGCGAGAAGGCGCAGGGTATGGAAATGGAACCCCAAAAAACAAACTCTCACCGCCAGGAAAAAATATTCTTGAAGTGTAAGTAACCTTTTTCTCAATTACATCATTCGAACCATTCAAGTCCAAGTTGTATCGAAATTCTCCCTATTACGATGAACGGATTGAATTCGCCGCCATCATGCAAGTTTGGCGCGCGAAAAAATTAATTTACACAACCGGTTTATCGGACAACTAAACTTCTTCTTTCGAAGAAGAAAGAACTTCGTTTCCGTATAATATACAATAGGCGAGGGGAGGCGAGCTTATCCATTGTTGATCGATGGTTATAAGCCTCGTGATCGATGAGATGAAAAATTGCAATTTTCCACCCTTCCTTTTTAATCGATCGGCCGCTCGATCATTCCCTCGATCGATCGTTAACTAATAATCATCGAGATTTCTCGGATCGAGAATGATTACGAAGTTTCGACACCTTTGTGCTGGATTATTAAACCAAGGAATAATTTGCGGCGAATACTTGTTTCCGTGTTTCCTCCCCTTTTTTTCGCGAGTTTGTCGGGCGTGAAAGTTGTTGGGAGATCGATCGGCTCGAGGACGGACGACAGAAACTACTACTGGACGAGAAGAAGCACACAAATTTTTCTTCGATGGATAGTTTCGTGCGTGCCATAATTCGAGAGAACTCGGCGGGAAACGATGATCGTTCATCCCGAACGATGGATGGAAGCGAAACGCGATTAATACTTAGAAACGCATGTCTTGATAAATTACCTTCACTCTCGAGTGGAAGAAGACAAAAAGAGAGAAAAGTAAAGATATAAAAATATTATTACAGAAACGCGAGAGGGACAGAAAAGGTGGATAAAAAGACGATACAACCCAAGCTTTCGTCAAACTGTGGCCATTGTCCGTAACAGTGTTCCTCGAACTCGTAATCGCACACATACTCTTTCTCTCTCTCCTCTAATTTCTTTCTTTTTCCATACACGTAATTTAACAAAACTTTCGTAACTTTGTAATCTGTTGCTTTACTCGAAATCCTTCAAAATTTTTCATCCCTCCTATTCCACCGAAAAACTCACTTCCACTCTCGTTGAAACCTTTTTCCAACGGCCAAATTAATCGCCTCCCGCGAAACACACGATTGCACGAGTCGAACGTGCGATCGAATCGAGGAAGGAGGGGGAAAAGTTGGTCGGCCAAGTTGCGAGAAGGTCGAACTTGTCGGACTCGTATCCGTGCACCGGGGGGTAAATTCGTCGGATGCACGAGGAGTCGGTCGGTGGAGAGACAGTCTCCTGCATAAAATGCCGATCGTCGTAGATTCGTCGCAGGAGTTTCGAACAGCAATTACGCCGCTAATGGAGCCCCTCCCCTCCTCCTCCACGGGGAAGATCGAGGAAGCGTTGGAAGCTCGACGCTTTGGCCAAAGGGACCGTCCCCTTTGCAACTTTGCGTTTCGTTTCCTCGTCGTCTCCGTTGATCCGCGAATCCACGCGATTTATATACCGGCTAGATTTACGATCTTTCGAACGAAGGTTTACCGTCGTTTATTACGCTCGTGAAATAATAGAGATCTGGAAGAACGGGGCGAATGGTGAATTTTCTCCAATCTCGAAGAAAATTCGCGGGACGTTCGATTATTTTTGTGGAATGGAGAAGATTCTGTGAGATGTTGCGAAATCGGTTTCATATATATAATATAATTGGATCGTGGACATTTTTGCTCGCATTACTTGATTATTGAAACGATTTAGAATAAAGAATAAAAATTTAGATTCTATTCAGACGTAGCAATTTTAACGCGAATACATGATTTACAATATTTTCGTCTCAAAAAAGGATCGTTTTTTTGCACGATCGAATTGAGGAGGAGGAGGAGAAGAAGGAAAAACAAGGGTTTCAAGTTTCGAGAGAGTTTGGAGAGAGAGAGAGCGGAAAGTTTCGAATTCGAGTTTCTCAAACTCGATCCATTTCCATTTATTTTGGCTCCCGTAGAAGAACGCTCGAAGAAACATTTTCCCGATGTGTATTTTTTGAGAGAAACAGGGACAAGAGTTATTATCTTTGGGCCAATGTTATTACATTGGAGAGGATAAAGGCTCTCGGGCCGAATTTAATGGGGCCATTTCCTGGGAGTCGTCGGATCGTTTGTCACGGTCGTTTCAACCGAACCGAACCGAGGAGAAGCCGTTAGTTTCTTCCTAGCGAAAGTTCCATTTGTATTTTAGAGACGTTGGCGCGCATTGTTTTACGAAACGCGCATCCACTCGTTTCCCGTAGGAAATGATTCCGACGAACGTGCGCAGCGCTCCAACATTTTTCCCCGCTCGATTCGTTCCATTCGCGAAAGGAGGGGGGAGAGGGGCGTTGTCGTCGAAGAAACGCGCGTTGAATGAAGCAAACGATCCGTTCATTCCGCGCTTCTATCGCGCAACGATTTTTTTTCTTAAATATATATATATATATATCTAAACACGCGTATTTAATAATCCAGCCAAGGTTGAACAATCTCGAACAATCGATAAAGATAACGAGAAGAAAATGATCGGATTTTTATAAAGGAATAAACAATGTGTTCAAATATTCGACTAATACGAACGGGAAATATGTCGTGGTATAAAACGTATATATTAAATTACACGTTTCGTATCGCATTCATTCGAATAAATCTCCTAATTTTTTTATACAAAATATCGTACGAAGCGAGTAATTTTATCATCGAAATGATATATTTGGAAAACAAAGAAAAGTCGTCGGAGTCTCTTTTATCTCCGATATCTCAATCGGTTGCCAAGATACAAAGACTGAGAATATATCCATAGCGCGCTAAAGACAATGCACTTAAACTTATGAATGATCCCGCGACTCTGACACTTGTCCGGAGTTTGGGATAGGTCGGTGAGAACGATGAAGAATTATTTTTTTCTTTACGACGATATCTCGGCAACCGGAAGTCGTATTGGAACGAACGAAAAAATATTTCGAAGAACAAGAATTTATTTTGGCTCCCGCGCTTCTAACGATCGCTTATTTGTCGATCGAAAATTACTATCTTGGGAGTTGTAGCGATTCAAAATTTTAATCAGGTTTTAGATAAACGATTAAAAGGTATTTTAAAGCGCTTCCAACGATAGAAAGTTAATATCTTTCAAGTTATTTCCAATCGAAATTTTAAAAATTCGGGGATATTTCGTTCGACTTGATCGTTATTGATTGTTATTCACGCGAAATTATGCGCTTGCGCAGTCCAACGCATCACGTATCGAACGCAATCATTGGCATCGGGTAACTTCCGGTTTGGGTGAAAAAAGGCGAACGTATATTTAAGATTTCATTGGTGATGCACATGAAAACAATATGTTGTACGATATGCCTGTGTACGGTACCTTTTATATTTCATTTCAGACACGCTCCAAGACGCGGAGAAGGATAAAGAGGAAACTGAGTATATGCTCCAAGAGAATGGGAAACCAATGTACGAATAAGATTTCTCACAGACGAACGATATTTTTGTTAAATGTAAAAAAGAAAAAGATACATAGCACGGGATTCCTCCTTCCAATAATCGTTGTAGAAATTATTATGGGAATAATAATTATGGGAGAAATTCTGCTCGCCCGTATATAGAGACTGGAATCAATCGTATAAATTTATTCATAAAGATTTTCTAATATTGTAAAAAACGCAAGAGTATTTCTGGATTGAAAGAAAAATGGAAAAAAAAAAAGCTTGAAAACGATCGTAAACGCGTTCCTAGTCGAGGTTTCAATCGACTCGCTTTCCAAGTTCGCAACTCCGGAAATACTCTTCGACCGAATCGTACAATCCATCGTTGTCTCGTGTTTTCGTCTCGCTAGAGTGAAATCACGATCGATGCAACAATCGCACGTGGGATCGAAAATGTACGTTAAAAGGGGGCGTTGTTTGTGTTCACAGTGAATTTGTGCCACCACAAACGAAGGAGGAGGAGAAGTCGCCTTCGGAGCCAACCCTACCGCCAGTGCCTTACTTCAAACTCGTAAGTGTTCCAGATAAAAGAAAAAAAAAAAAAAAGGAAAAAGGAAAGCAGATGTCGCCAACATTTGTTAAACAATCGAGACACGATTGAAATATCGACGATCCAGTTTCGAACGAAACGACGAAATCCATCTTTCGGGGAGGGGGGCGGCCGCTCCCCTTTGTCTTTGACAAATTTAACGACCGCGATTCCGTCGCGATCGATCGGGCTTGTTTTTGTTTAGAACCGGTCGGATCTCCCTCCCATTAATCACCGTTAGGCCAGCATTAATTTTGCCCGGGGTTAAATCTCCCGGAAAGGCAGAAGTTGCTCGCCACTAAATCACCCGAGAATATGTTTCTGAAATTTTCCACCAGTTTCGCGACAAATTGCTCGACGCCCGACGGAATCTCGCCAATTCCCCGAGAGAAACCCCATCATTCGGAAAATTAGCATAACGTCGATGCGAACGCGCCCGAGAGATTAATTAAAATCCCCCCTCCCCCTCATCTCGGCTATGCTTTCTCACCCCCTTTCCTTTCCGCGATGAAAAGTTGGGAGAGGAATCTGACGGAGAGGATCTGGGTTCTGTTGGCAGTTTCGATTTGCAACATGCGGGGAGTTGATGCTGATCTTCGGCGGCCTGATCATGGGAACTCTGACGGGTCTGTGCATCCCCATCTCGACGATACAATACGGCGAGTTCACCACGTTGCTGGTGGATCGAAACATGAAGAATCACACGAGCACGCCGACTCTCATAATGAAGTGGTTCGGCGGAGGAAAGGTCTTGTAAGTCTTGGCCGTGTCCAGACGCGCCTACCTATACCTAAATTCTCATATTTTTAGCTCGCTTCTTCCCGCGACGCGTCACGCTTAAAGAGAAAAATAGAATCGCGTCTGGTTTACTTTAGACCGCCACCGAGTTTCGTAATTTCTTTCCTCGATATAAATATATTTATACGTATATATATATATATATATTTAATTTGGAACGGAAAAGCGACGAATGGAACTCGAATCTCTCGATCTCGAATTTTGCCGGGAGATTGATGAATATTTCGATTGCAGGGGATCTAATTCGACGTACAAGGAAAGGATGGAGGCGCTTTACGACGATTCGGTCGCGTTCGGCGTTTCCTCCGCAGCGTTGTCCACGTTCCAATTCGTGTTTGCCGTGTTCACGGTCGATTTGTTGAACATGGCGGCATCCAGACAGATCGTTCGGGTGCGCAAGATGTTCCTGCGCTCTGTTCTCAGGCAGGACATGACGTGGTACGACATCAACACGTCGACCAACTTCGCCAGCAGGATCACCGAGTGAGTACTCTTTTCTTGTCTCGTTTATTCAAAATTCACGAATCAACGATGTATTCCCTAATTCTAATTCCCTTCGCTCGCCACTTTTTTACGATTCTTTACGCCACAACGGAAATAATCTCGGAGACGACGCGAGTAGCCGTATTTTCTCACAACGGGGGGATTGAAGGGAAGCAAGGGTGGTTTCGATCTGCGGACGAATGTAAACGCGGCAGGGAACCGTGATGGTAGAACCGTGGAGCAAAGTTCAGGAAACGAGAGTTCATCAACAGGTGGCCGCTCGCGAAACTCGAAATCCTTTGCCCCGATACAATCGTCCGTCTCTCTCTCTCTCTCTGTTTGCGGACGCGTCGCAGGCCGTCTCGCGTAATTATCGAAAAGTCAAGGATGGATCAATAACAGGGGCCAATTAAATCGGCGACGAAATCATATTGCGTTGCGCAATTTTATTTATTTCGAGGCGAGAATCTTCGAACAACAATGGCGCAAGTAATAATTGCGACACTCGGGATCGTTGGAATCTCGAATAGGAAATTTCAATGCGTTTTTCTCTCCTGTCATTGTCGCCGCCGCGTTTAAGACAGACGCGTGCGTTAGAGATCGACGTGAGTCACTCTATCTTTGATTATCACGCAGACGATAAATGTCGCGATACGAATATATATATATATATCGATCGAAGAATAACCGGCGTTAGAAATATTTATACTCTGTTTGGCTCGTTTCACGATCCTCGATCCTCCTTTACAACGACAATTACGTAAATTTTATCCCTCAGTTTTTTCACGCGCTCGTTTACAAACAAGAGATTCTCCTTCAATTTTTTTCAATCGTGTCGTTATTCGTACGAATTAAAATTGCACAATGTTTTAGACGCGAGGCGAATTCGTCGTTGATCGTTTCTTTATATCTCGCGAGTTATAATCGCACGTCAAATATCGTCTTATCGCTCGGAAAACGTTATTTCACGACGAGCGACATTGTTCCAACAAATTTATCGATCTCGGTCTCGTGTTGTACGACACCCACCACCGCGCGTATTATTGTACGCTAATTGCACGCGGAAGTGTCGTAACGTGGCGCCAGAACGATTTTACCGATTATTTCGTAGAGAGAGAGAGAGAGAGAGAGAGAGAGAGAGAGCGACGTCTCACAAGAAGATAGAACAAAGTTAGATGCATAAACGACGAGAATGGTTCACCTTGACATTTACGAACTTTACACTGTTACGCCGAAAAGCGCGACGTCCCAAATAGATTGTTCTAATTTTAAACCCGGTGATCGATACGCGCGACTCTACTCTTATAATTAAATTCCAGATAAATAGGTATACTCGCTTATAGACGAGGGGGGCGAATTCGAGAGCTCGTTTCTTTGAAGGTGACCCGCGCACCGCGGGAAGATAAGGCTAAGAACTTTAATTAATCCGCTGAATGGTTGCCCGCTGTTATTTTCGTCGTCGTGAACGTTTACTTCCGACGGGATAGAGATAGAGCGTGCAACGCGATATACGAATACGTTTTCTAATTACGCGGCTCACCTTGTCCACACCGAGATGTCGAAAAGTCTGGCAAAACGTTTGGCGACACGAATTTTCATCGATCCACGATCGCGATCTCCTCCACGATGGGAAACATTCTCTCTCCCCGTGTTTCAGAGACTTGGACAAGATGAAGGACGGAATAGGAGAGAAGCTGGGCGTGTTCACTTACCTGATGGTCTCCTTCATTTCCTCCATCATCATATCGTTCGTCTACGGTTGGAAGTTGACCCTGGTCGTGCTTAGCTGCGCGCCGATCATCGTGATCGCGACCGCCGTGGTGGCCAAAGTTCAGAGCTCCTTAACGGCCCAGGAGTTGACCGCGTACGGGCAGGCGGGGAACGTGGCCGAGGAGGTGTTGGGCGCCATCAGGACCGTGATCGCGTTCAACGGCGAGCAGAAGGAAGTGAACAGATACGCGGACAAGTTGATCCCCGCGGAAAAGACCGGCATCAAGCGCGGTATGTGGTCGGGCGTTGGTGGCGGAGTTATGTGGTTCATCATATACATCAGTTACGCCATCGCGTTTTGGTAAGTTTGCAGCTTTCCAGGCCAAAAATATATATATATATATATGTAACGCTTTTTCCCTCCGAGTGCAGGGGAGGGAGAAGGGAATGAAAGCATTTCCGGGACAAACGTCTTTGAGA
>NW_006263864.1:560118-564348 GCF_000469605.1 Apis dorsata | reverse complement strand
GGGTAAACAGGCACGAGTGGGGCGGAAACGGGTCAGGGGGAGTATAATCCCCCTGCATTGTGTCACGAGTGTCTCGAGTAAAAGTTGTTTGCTTTAAAAGGGAAACATCGCGCGAGGCCGTTTCCTTTTGTTTGCCGAGGGAACCCGGCTACCTTGGATACTTTAATCCGATATAAACGATCCCCTCTCTTTCTCTCTCTTTTTTCTGCCGTTTCTTCTCTTCTTTCTTCTGCCGCGGAACTATTTCCGTTACGAATAATCTTCTGCCTCGAATCGAAGTCGTTTACGCGATCCCACGGTTATCAGGTACGGCGTCCAATTGATCCTGGAGGACAGGCCGAAGGAGGTGAAGGAGTACACGCCGGCGGTGCTGGTGATCGTGTTCTTCGGCGTGTTGGCCGGCGCCCAGAACATGGGCCTCACGTCCCCTCATCTCGAGGCTTTCGCCGTGGCGCGGGGCTCGGCCGCGGCCATTTTCCAAGTGCTCGATCGGGTGCCCACGATCGACAGTTTGAGCAAGGAGGGACAGAAGCTTCCGACCGTGACCGGCGA
Organism: Apis dorsata; assembly: GCF_000469605.1. NCBI lineage: Eukaryota > Metazoa > Arthropoda > Insecta > Hymenoptera > Apidae > Apis > Apis dorsata. The sequence continues at coordinate 563,796 of NW_006263864.1, read as the reverse complement.
GATCGAGTTCAAGAACGTGCACTTTCAGTATCCGGCTAGAAAAGACGTGAAGGTGTTGCAAGGATTGAATCTGACCATCAATCGGGGCGAGACCGTGGCCCTCGTCGGAGGATCAGGCTGCGGCAAGTCTACTTGCCTCCAATTGATCCAACGACTCTACGATCCTCACAAGGGACAGGTGAGCGAAAGAAAGAAAAAAATAAATAAAAAGAAAAATTATAATCGAACAAATCTTTTTTCCTCCTTCCATCGCAACTCGATGAATTTATAACTCGTTGGAATTATTATTGTAACGTTGCTTTAAAAAGTTGGAGGGCTGTTGTCGATTCGAAAAACTATAACGAGCCCGCTAGCCTCGCCCCTGTATCACAATTAAACGATAATAACGATAATTCTTGTATTAAATCGCGCGATTTAATCTCGCGTTCATTATGAATTTTCCATTCCGCGAAATCTCGCGTTTCCAATTTGTTTATCTTTAGGCGAGGGGAAGAGAGTAAATTTATTAAAACGCGCGCATTCTTTTTTCTCCACTCCTTTTTCTAGATTTCGAAATCGCTCCCGACCTTAATTCCTCGAAATCTTTCCAATATCGCATAATTTTCTTCGCATCTCGCACCGATTCTCCCCGCTTGGAAGCTCGTTCGCGAACTTCCGGTCGAAAATTTTACGCAAAGGAATATACTTTCGTAAGTGAAATTCGAACAGGATTAAATTCTAGAGAATTTATTTATCGCGCTCGCAAGTTAACGATATATCCGCGAATATTCCATTGCGTTACATTTGTATTCGCGAACGCGTGCGGGGCAATAGGAATTTTACGGAACAAGTTTGAAGCGTTTCCACGCGGGGTGGAAAACAGTGGCGGCGCACCAACAGTTTTCCAAGTAGTAAAAGTTTTACGGTTTTCTGCATCCATCGCAGTTCCACCCTCCCCCTCGCTGAAAATATTACGCCGTATATTTGGCGCAATACCGATTTCGAGCCCTTCGACCCCTTTCCTCGTTCCATTCGCGAAATTTGCCACCGACAAAGGCCAGTTCTTTCGCTTAATATAATGCCTAATGCTCGAGCAAACGGCGGACGAACGATCCTTCTTGTTCTTCCCCCTCCCATCTTCCTCCTTTCCTTCTCTCGCGGAATTCGCGAAAAGGAGAATTCTGAGCAGGAATTTTGTCGGAACAGGTTCTGCTGGACGGCGTGGACGTGTCGAAGCTGAACGTGCAGTGGCTACGCTCGCACATAGGCGTGGTCGGGCAGGAGCCGGTGCTCTTTGACACGACGATACGGGAGAATATCCGGTACGGAAATGACAGCATTACCGAGGAGGAGATGATCAAAGCGGCGAAGGAAGCGAACGCCCACGACTTCATCAGCAAACTGCCCGAGGTGAGNTTCCGACTTCTTCCTCCGATTCTTCCTCCATTTCGGATCGGCTTGGCCTTGACTCCTCATCGACTGGGGAGAGGAGAGCGGCCGATTAAAATCGACCGTTGAACTCGGTGGAATTTTCATCTCACGGATAATCGGCGGATAATCTCTCGACGCCGGGACAAGGTTATTTAGGGGGATTCGATCGCGTGTAATACACAGTGTTGACCACCGGATGTTGGATATCCAGCTGGTCGCGCAACGCGTTAACAATAGTCTCAGGTGCGAGGGACGGAACACGCGTGCAAACAGACGATAAAACACCCGTTTAAACCCGTGGCCGGGGCAAATAACAGTATTCCAGATTACGGGCCGCGTCAACCGATTAGGCGTTTATTACCGAATTATCGGTAGGCGAACTCCTCCCTTCCACCCACGGTTCTCGCATCGCGGTTGCTGCGCCCTCGCTGCGTGCAGGAGGAGGAGGGCGACGCGTGTTTGGCTTTCGTCCGTCGTGTCCCATCGTGACGCGTTTAGCACGCGTAACGATCCGCGGGAACAAGTGGACCAGACATTTTCCAGTTTATGGGAGGGCGCCGTGCAGTTTATTTTACGGATCGACGCGCCGCGATCGTGCGCGGGAAATTTTATACGGGAGGGGTGGTATCGTTTCGCGTATATCCGTTGATACCGACGAAACAACGTGAATTATACCGGAGGATATTGGATTTTTTTTATTATTACAGAAAATATCGGTGATACGAGTGGCAAGGAAAATTCGTCACGTTGAGAGAGAAAAATCGCGATCTAAGATTTTATCGATTCGGAGAGGCACGAATATTACGTGGTGATGGCAAAGTGCTGCGCCTCGTAAATTTATTAAATCTCAACGCGCCGCGTATATGTGGACGCGTCACGTCGTACTTCCGTTAATGAAATAATCGTTGTTTGAAACCGCAGCGGAGACCGCGCGATGGCCTCTTCCTACGAGCACGGTAATCGAACGGGCAAATGGGTCGCGGACGTCCGCCTCCCTCGAATAATTATCGGCGGAAACGTGACCGTGGCCGAAAATCGCGCTCCTTCGATTCCCATTAAATTCCCTCCTCTCGATCGCGAGAGGATCCCCCTCGTTTCAATTAAAATTCGGGGAGAATTCGCCTATAACAAGGGGCGGCGTCGCACCATCCCCACATTTGATCGAGAGTTTTCCGTTCCAGGCGTACGACAGCCCCGTGGGAGAGAGGGGGTCGCAAATGTCAGGCGGGCAGAAGCAGAGGATCGCTATAGCTCGTGCCCTGGTCAGACGACCGGCTATACTTTTACTGGACGAAGCTACCTCCGCGTTGGATCTCCACAGCGAAGCCACGGTGCAGAGAGCTTTGGACGCGGCCTCGAAGGGAAGGACGACGATCGTCGTCACTCACAGACTGTCCACGATCACCAACGCCGATAGGATAGTGTTTATAAAGGACGGCCAGGTGGTGGAGCAGGGCACCCACGAGGAATTGCTCGCCCTCGGCAAGCATTACTACGGATTGGTGTCCGCCGACGCGAGCGCCACCGCCAGAGGTAATTACACGTACTCGGATCCGAGCGTATGAAGAGGTGCTTTTTCTCCACTCTGTAAGAGTAGAATCGAAGGGAAAATGAAAAGAGAAAAAGAGCCATCTCTCCTCGAGAGATTAGATTTACTCGAGTGGAGTTAAATTTAAAGTTTTAGTTTAGAGTTTTTGCTTCCCCCGCTTCAAAAGCAAACGAGCAATTTCGATCGAATTTTCAGCGAAAGCGACGGCGTCGGCCGCGAAGACGGTCACCGCGGCTATACCGAAGCAGAAGCCACCGTTGAAGAGACAATTCTCCACTCTGTCTATGCACTCCCATCGATTGTCGTTGGCCGGCGCATCCGAGACCTCGGCCAATCAATTGGAGGAGCACGAGAAACCGTACGACGCGCCCATGATGAGGATATTCGGGCTCAATAAACCGGAATGGCCGTACAATATCATCGGTAACGATCGACACCGTTGAGCGAATTCGCATCGCGAAACCGATTTTATCGTTTTCACTTCGTCGATAAAATCCTTTCGCGATTTCGTCGCCTGTGAAAAAAAGGGGAAAAAAAGAAAAAAAAGAAAACAAATTACGTTCGACAGGGTGTCTGGCGGCGGCGATGGTGGGCGCCTCGTTCCCAGCGTTCGCCGTCCTCTTCGGCGAGGTGTACTACGTGTTGGGTCTTCAAGACGACGAGGAAGTACGCCGCGAAACCGTCAACTTCTCCATTCTGTTCCTGGTGGTCGGAGTGGT
>NW_006263864.1:557890-560109 GCF_000469605.1 Apis dorsata | reverse complement strand
GGGCCTCGGCACCTTCCTGCAAATGTACATGTTCGGGTTGGCGGGCGTGCGAATGACCACGAGGATCAGGAAGATAACGTTCGCGGCGATGCTGAAGCAGGAGATGGGCTGGTACGACGAGGACACGAACAGCGTGGGCGCCCTCTGCGCCAGACTTTCGTCGGACGCGGGGGCCGTGCAGGGCGCGACCGGGACCCGGGTTGGCGCCATTCTTCAGGCCCTGTCCACCTTGGTCCTGGGGATCGGCCTGTCCATGTATTACACGTGGAAGATGACCCTGGTCTCGGTGGTTTCGATACCTCTCGTGTTGGGCGCGGTGTTCTTCGAGGCGAGGGTGATGAGCGGGCAGGGGTTGCAGGAGAAGAAGAAGATGGAGGCGGCGACCAGGATCGCTATAGAAGCCATCTCCAACATCCGTACGGTGGCCAGCCTCGGCAAGGAGGAGGCGTTTCTGCAGCGTTACTGCTCGGAGTTGGATCACGTGGCGCAGGCGACGAGGATCAGACAGAGATTGAGAGGATTGGTATTCTCGTGTGGTCAGACCACGCCGTTCTTCGGTTACGCTTTGAGCCTCTACTATGGCGGCGCTTTGGTGGCCACCGAGGGCTTGAACTATCAGGACGTGATCAAAGTGTCGGAGGCGTTGATCTTCGGCTCTTGGATGTTGGGCCAGGCGCTCGCCTTTGCGCCCAATTTCAACACCGCCAAGATCTCGGCCGGCAGGATATTCAAGCTGTTGGACAGAGTTCCGGAGATCGCCTCGCCGCCGGATTCCGAGGACAAAGACCTGGATTGGGTGAGTTTACGTTACGAACGAAGGCAAACGCGAGAGATTCCATTTTTTCCATTAACATCGCGCAGTTATATCGCTCGCGAAACGGACGATCGATCCGTTTCGCGGCGAAATTATCGAGCCGCGCAAAGTACAGGAGCGTTGACAAAGCTGGTCAACCCTCTCCCCTCCGTTTCGACTAGGTTTCATCACGAACTGTTTAGCAAAGCGTCGAATTTATGACATACTGACAGCGATGCCTCCGGCTACGAGCGTTAATTACGCCCGAAACGAGAAGAGCTCTGTTTGATCGAGGTTTCGAGACTATCCCTCCAGAATTCCAATCCGTTTAATGAAGCGATACGTATAAACGACGTTTCCAGAGTTTCGCGCCACTCGCGAACGCCAGTCACGTGTAACTCGTTCCACGAGCAAATACCCTATTATGCGCTCGCTCGAATCAATTTTCTTCCGTTCCCTGTTAATTCGACGGGTTGAGGGGGGACGGGTGACGGCCCGATCGATATAAATAAAATATCTCGATAAATAAATTGCAGAAGGCGGACGGATTGATACAATTCTCCAAGGTCGAGTTCCATTACCCGACCAGGCCCGAGATGCAAATTCTGCAGGGATTGAATTTGATCGTGAAGCCGGGCCAGATGGTCGCCCTGGTTGGCCAGAGCGGATGCGGCAAATCGACCTGCATCCAATTGTTGCAACGACTCTACGACCCGATTTCCGGGACCGTGACGATGGACAGGCGCGACATCTCGTCGGTCTCGTTGCGCAATTTGAGATCTCAGCTGGGTGTCGTCGGCCAGGAACCGGTCCTCTTCGACCGGACCATCGCGGAGAACATCGCCTACGGCGACAATTTCCGGCTAGTGCCGATGGACGAGATTATAGAGGCCGCCAAGAAGTCCAATATCCACAGCTTCGTCAGCTCTCTACCACTAGTGAGTAGGGATAATTCTTTGTTATCGCGCGAGCGATAGTTTTTTTTTTTAAACCAAAAGCATCGAGCCAAGTACACAAAAATTGCCCACTTTTTACGATTCCTACGATTTTTACTATTCCTACATATGTAATTTATTATCTTCAATAGTTATTAATCCTTTGCACTTCAGACTTGTTTCGCTCGGTCGAACCAGAAACTACTCCAGACGATACTCTCATAAGATTACTTTAAGATAATTATTCATAAGATAAGATTACATCTCATAAGATTATACGTAAAGAGCTTAGGAACCTATTTATGAAGCGATATTCTAAAAAAATCAAACATAAACTGTCAAACTCAGACTAACGAAGATGTCATTCGATTCACGATCACGATCTAATTTGAGATAAAAAATCTAGCCATTTAACAATGTATTATTCTATAATATATATAATATATAATAATATATAACCTCATTAGGATTATATATAAAGAGCTTAGGAG
>NW_006263864.1:557442-557866 GCF_000469605.1 Apis dorsata | reverse complement strand
ATTTATGAAGCGATATTCTAAAAAAATCAAACATAAATAAATATTGTCGCCGTTCAAGTTGCCTCAACAATTCCAATAATGACCGTTGGAGAGCAAAGAGTTAATAATCGAAATAATTACACATAACGAGCTCGCAATTCTGTAAATCACGTGTTTGCAAAATGAAAAGTTACGTAAAACCATCTCATCCGCACGAATTCATCCTACGTTCCATTCTTTGTTACAGGGATACGATACTAGGTTAGGCTCTAAAGGCACGCAACTGTCAGGAGGACAGAAGCAACGTATCGCGATTGCGCGCGCTTTGGTCAGAAATCCACGAGTCCTGCTACTGGACGAGGCCACGTCTGCTCTTGATACTCAGAGCGAGAAGGTAAGGGGTGTCTCCTCGGTCAACGTCTTCGTACTCGAGAAGTACTTTCTT
>NW_006263864.1:554049-557207 GCF_000469605.1 Apis dorsata | reverse complement strand
AGAGAGAGAGAGAGAGAGAGAGAGAGAGGTGGGAAAGACCGCGGGCAAGCAGAGAAAATGGGTCGTGAAATCGGGTTGAAGTAGATAGCGCCGCATTCAGTAATATAATGCGCGGTGGAACTTTTTAACGGCGCGCACAAGTAGAAAAGGCGGCGAAAAAATGACCAACCGTCCTCCTCCTGAGGGGTCGAGGAAGCGCTAGGAATTCTCGCGCGGACAAAAGGATTCTCGCGTTCCATCCTCGCCAACCCATTGTTCCATCGCTCGTCGCCAATTAACAGCCTCGTAACTTTGGACGAGGCTGTTCCTCCCCCCCCTTCTGATCATTCTTTAGAATGATACGCGGTATATCCACGAGAATGACATCGTTATTGAATTAAATGTCCATTGAGATATCGTACGAGGATGAGAAAAAAATAAGCGGATTTGGATATATATTGGAAATTAACGCGATATTTCATTGTATATTAGATATGTTTAAAGTATCGTTAGAGTAATTGTAACGCGAATAGAAATAGTTGAAGTGAATATGAAGTATTTTTATTTTTGGTAATTACAATGACTTCGAATGAAGGAAAAAAAAAGTATAAACAATCATTTTTAGTCGACTTTTATTGCACAGCTTTTTAAACGATATTTTGACGATCGATATCGAAGAATCGATAATCGGGAACTTGATTTTAACTTTCAAAGCGTTTCCGTACGATGAAAGTATGTACGTTCATAGTGTAACGTTTGTAATTCTACTCCGTTATTATTTACTTTCAATGCTGTTTCTTTTCTTACATAAAATATTTGTTCGCGTTCGTTCGTGCATTACGTTTATAAAGAAAATAAAATTGAAACGAATTCGTGCAGGGAAGAAATTCGAAAAAAAAAAAAAAAAGGAAAAAAGAAACGAGACGGTACACTTCGTTAAAGCAGAGAAAACAATATAATTTATAATACATTGCTATTCTCGAAAATAATTTCACAAAAGCCACGCAATTTTGTATTCCTTTATCGCGTGTCTTTCAGTACGGTACACTTGAATAGCACGTTTCAACAAAATTGAAATTGTTTTGTTTACACGACGAAATATTTCATCCTCCCGCTTAACAATTTTCGGAAAAATCGTATCGATTTCGAGAATTCTCGAACGAGATACGTCCCCAAGACGAGACGACTTCCTCGAAACTTATTTCTCTTTCGAACGGAAGGAAAAAAATTTGCACGGAGAATTCAAGTTTGGAGACGCTTCCTCGGTTAAAGTTTAATTTATGCGATCGAGATAGTTAATTGGTTACTCGCTTAAGAATCGTGTCTCGCCTCTTATCTCATAAATATCGTTACACGCCATATCATTGTCGCGCGCAAGTATTATCTTTGCTGCTAAGTGGATGGATTTAACGTTTTACATAAATAATCGAATTTTACATCGATACTTTACACGCGGAATTTTACGTCAGTTCTCGTGTATTTTCGCGGAGCAACGGGCGTCTCTGCCGTCAAAGTTGCTGCAAAATATTTTGTTCCAGCGAACGTTGAATAAGAGCGCAGCTTCGGTAATGTAAATTAACCAAGTAACTCGTAGTGTTGCGACTACGCGAGCTGATGAATATTAATGGATCCTGATGGATTTTAATGAACAATACGCGGGTAAAAAACGCGTGAACCGAAGCAATTGGAAAAGAAAAGAAAAAAAGGAAAGATATGAACAAATTTCTATCTCTTTGCATCTCGTGTAACAGAACCTTTACCTGTTAATCTAACGAAATTAAAATTCATATATTTGCGAGAATTCGCTGTTAACGATCGAAACGGTTACTCCTACGCTCATCATAATTATCCACTTTTCTCGCGTTCTACATTACTCCTCTACATTACCATTATCGTACATTTAAAATTCGTATCTTCGATAAATAGCAATAATATCGTTCCGTTCAAAAAACGTATGGAACGATTCTTTTCGCTGCCCCATCTCGACTGCGACGATCTGGCCAGACAAGGAATGCAATTCTTGAAAAATGTGAACGTCTTTGTAATCTCTTTAAGGTACAACGCGTTAACGCGAAATTTCTCATCTCAAACTCGAAAGAGAACGAAGCGATTGATACGTTAAAAAAAAAAAATTGTATGGAGAGAATACCATTCACAAATGGGTGAGAAAGACACTCTCACGACGAGAATCTTTTCTTGGACAGAGAAAAGATTTCCAACATTGCTTTGAACGACGGAACAAACGTATATATACTATATACATTCGAAAGGAGACTTTGAAGAGAATACCATCGATTTGAGAAGAGAAATCAAAACACGGAATTTCGCTGATGCAATTCTATCAACTTATTTGAATAGCGATAATAATAAAGAGAAAGAGGAGAAAAAGCGCGAAAATGGAATTGTCACGCCCGAGTGCTATCACTCGGTCCATCTTATTTTCCTTCTCGCCCCCCTCCTCCTCGCTCTATTTTCCCCCTATCGACGTTTCGACGGAACGAAAGCCTCTCTCCCGCCTAGCCGATTATCTCGGTTCGACTGCTTAATTTTCTCCCAGCGAGAAAGATCGATTATTCTAGGCTGGCGGCGGTGGTGTGCCGATCCCCCTCGAAATCGGCAACAAACGGGAACAACGGAATAGTATTATCTATGGCAACAATCGGAAATACCGTGCGGGCGGGCGAGAGGATGTTCGATTGTTGTTCCCGCGGACGGAAAAGCGGCTCTTCCCCGCCCAACGAATTTCACGGCAATTATTGTTTCGCGGCTGCTTACAGCCAATCGCGTTTTCCTCTTTGTTGTGCCGCCCGCCAAAATAGACTTCCATTATACCGCGTGCTTGTTTAACGCCCGGGATCGTGTCGATTTTCCCCCTCCTTTTCGCGCCTATCATCCTATCCCTGCTCGTCGTAACGCATTCGCCATTTATCTCTCGTACGAATAGCGTAGAAAAAAGAAAAAAAATACATATACATATATATATATAAATATTTTTGCGCGCAGGTGGTGCAAGCGGCCCTGGACAAAGCGATGGAAGGCAGGACCTGCATCACCATAGCTCATCGGTTGGCGACGATAAGAAACGCCGACGTGATCTGCGTTCTGGAGAAGGGAACCGTCGCGGAGATGGGCACCCACGACGACTTAATCGCGGCGGATGGCCTTTACGCCCATCTGCA
>NW_006263864.1:551751-553851 GCF_000469605.1 Apis dorsata | reverse complement strand
CGACGCTCCCCTCTCGGGCCGGTGGTCGAAGAAACGACGCCCGACCACGAAACGCGGTTTCGGCCAGATCAACCCCCGAGAAGCTAGGATTAACTCTTTGGACAAGCGGAGGGGACGATATTTTCCCTGACTCATCGATCGAGAGGAGTAACTCGTAACGGAGCTTTCGTATTATTTTCACACGGACGGATGGATTCCTTTATCATCCCAATTGCTGATCCCATCCCCCAATTTTTATCATAGACGTTCGTTTCAACGATAGAGTTTCTCACCAGTTTTATTTAACCGTGTATCTTTTCGTTTCTCTTTCGTCTCCTCTTCCTCTCTCGCCGAGACGAGGAACTCGAAAGGAGAGAGAGGGGAAGGAGGAGGAGGATCTTTCGCAACGGACTCGAATTATTACTAGATCTCGTCGATACTCTCTTCTCCTTCGTTCGTAGCTTGGACTCGAGTTTCTTTCTTCTTTTGCACGGTGCTATTCTCCGTGCCGGATGTAAAACGACCGCGCGATCCAATCGATGAGCGACGTCTCGAAATACCGGAAACTGCCCCGTCGATCGACGAACATCCGAATTATCGGATTGTCCTCGCGCCTTATGATCATCCCCTGTCCAACTAACGATCTTCGGTTCTTCGGTTCTTCGTCTCCGTTTTCTTCTTTTTTCCCCCACGCAACTCGCGGTAATCGGTGATCCGAATCGATACTAAGAAGATTCTTCCCGGTAGGCACGATTCAGATACGACGCGACGGGTCTCGAACGATTCTTCGTTTTCGATTGGTCGTCGACGAGGAGAATACGAAACGACGTCCACAGTGGATGGAACCGTGAAGGAGATATAGAGAAGATATATACAGGGATCGAGGAGAGGCGGGATTCGGATATACGCGTGGAATTAAGGAGGAAGGAACGGCGTGGGAAGCGAGAAAGATATTCGCGCCGATTTATGGGGATTGATCGAACGATTCGAACAATGGACGACAGGTGTTTTGAAAAATGGCACGCCGCGAGCGATGCCCTCTTCCCCGACGACCATCTTCCATCCGTGTCGGACGCATGAAAAATGTATGAACGTATGTATCATCCTCCCTCTCCGATCACCACCCTCCTTCTCCTTTCTCTCTGCCACTCTGCAACACACACACACACACAGATTTTTATCCGCTCTCGCGTAGCCGCCTCTATTACCTTCCCACTATATATATATATACATATATATATATACACGAATCCATAAAGTGTCGATTGCGTCTATCAGGGACGAAAACTTTAAAGCTATAATCGGCCACTTTTCGTGCCTTAGCGATAGCGTGCTTCGTGTTCAATTAAGGAGCAGAGAAGGGGAAGAAGAAATCGCGATCCCTTCGTTTTCGTGAATTTTCGTTTAAGGAAAAAAATTGAAGGCAGGTGTGTGTGTCTCGTGTTTTGCGCAAGTCGAGGATCTCTATCCATCAAATCCGCTCTCGTTGGATTTTCGTGGCCACGGATACTTCTTTACCCAAACTTGTGCCTTCGTACTTCGTATACTTAGCGATAAGATTCCGTCGACCGTTCTCCACCCTTATCGGACGATCGTACGTACGACACGCGGATAATCCCAATTTTTCAAGAACGCAATTTCCGAATATTTCGACCCTCTTTCCTCTCCTCCACGTTTCTCTATGATACACATATATATATATATTTCTTTGGAAGGGGGAGAAGAGAAAAAAAAAGGAAATTATTAAAAAAATCAAGACTCGAAATTTGTTGTCGTTTCTCGCGTGTTCGTTTTACGAGCAAAAGGTCGACGCAGAGTACTTAAATTTAACCACGAGAGATACGAATCGAATGAAGGCCTTCGTATAACTTTGTATATCGGCGATCGAAGCAGCAAATGCTTTATTATTATTATTATTATTATTATTATTATTATTATCACTGCGACAATACGCTACGTAGCTGCGTAGAGACGCGCTCGAGACGAGGAACGAGCGTTTCGAAAATGGCGTTCGAAAATGGCGCGCGGAATCCCATTTTCCATTCATTCGGTCCGGGATCCGAGAGGCGTTATTATTATTTTTACTCCGTGTACTTATTTCGCGGATGACGGAGCGGATCG
>NW_006263864.1:546217-551530 GCF_000469605.1 Apis dorsata | reverse complement strand
AAAAAAAAAAAAAAAAAAAAAAAAAAAAAAAAAAAAAAAAAAGAAAAAGAGATGGAACAAGTACAATCAACGACGCATCGAATCACGATCCGACGACGATCGATTTTTCATTTGATCGTTTCTCTCGATCAAAATAGATTTCGTATTGGAAACTCCTGGGGTGTCCTTTCTCTTTTGAGTCGCGATCAAGGTGCTCGATACGTTTGATAAATCATCTTCAGACTTATTATATCGAATCAAAATTGAGCTTAGACTTTATCAGAATATATTATTATTATTTTTTCAGAATATTATATTATTATTATTATTATTACTATTATTGTTATTATTATTATATTATTATTATTATTATTATTATTATATACTTATACATATATAAATATACATATATACACGTAAGGACACGATATCGAGCACTAAATGGAAGAGAGTGAATGAGGAAACGTATATAAATGAGTGTGAAAGTGAGAAAGAGAAGGAGAGTTGTATATGTAGCGTATATGGTAAAAGATATCGAAAACTTGTTACTTAAGATTTAAGGCTGCGGCCAGCGTAACTTAAGAGCAGAGATCTTAAAAAAAAAAAAAAAGAAAAAGAAAAAAAAATTAAAAAAAGAAGCGTGAACAGGCGATCGCCTGGTTCAATTGCGTGTGTGAGTCAAAAAACAGAAAAAAAAAAAAAAAAAAAAAAAAAAAAATAATGGCGAAAGGAAGCAAGCAGCAGCGTGTGTGTCATTTTATTTTCTCTCTTTTTTTTTCTTCTTCTTTTTCCATTTTTTTGTTCTTTTTTTTTTCTTTCATATATCGAAAGCGTGGTGTCATATCGTAATTATACGAGCGATTACTAGTATGACGATAAAGAGGAAGTATTAATTTTTTTCTCGTCCTTTTTTTTTTTTTTTTTCTTCTTTTTCTCTTGTTACAAAGAAGAGGCGGAGCAGGTCGTACTGCTGTCATATACAAAAAAAAAAAAAAAAAAAAAAAAAGAAAATAAATAAATGGAAACATAGTGGAAAAAAAGTATACACGAATTCGTTGAATGAACAAAAAGGGGGAGGGAGGGAGGGAGGGAGGGGAGAATGGAGAATTCAGTTCACGCCGAAAAATCGCGAGGCTCGTTCCGTTTCACCCATTTTATCCCTCCCCCGTTTAGAACTTTTATTCCCTGGAGGCGAGCGCGAAATTTATTCGCGCCACGGAATTTGTATCCGCCCGGCCGCGGGCTTTTAACGTTTATCGCGAAGCCCCCGCTGTTTGCTCGCGCGAAAATTAAAAGACGCGCGTGTCTCGACGATCCGCCGTTGAAAAATTGCCACGTTTCGTCTATATTTCTACCCTCTTCCCCTTCCTTTTCCTCCATGTCCATACGTGTTATCAGGTGTTCGTCCTATTTTCCCCCCTTCCTTTTTCGAACAATCATCTTTCTCTTTCCCCGTGTTCCGTTCTACTCTTTATCGCGCGAACAAACATCCATCACGGTCGTTTAATAGGAGCTAAACGATAAGAGACGGTGAAGAGAGGATACGGCGGGAGAAAGATGGCGTAGGGTGTAGATTTACTCCACAAGTTTCTGTATTCTACTTGGATCGATGTGTAACGACAAATCTACGTTACGAAGAGTCGCGAGCAAGTATCGTATAACGGCGAATAAAGAAGTCGAAGAGGTGTCTATGGCGTGGAGGCGTAGTTTAACGAGTTCGAATCCATTTTGCTTTCGTCCTTTATTTTCTCCTCGGTTTCTATACCTTCCCATCTCGATCGATGTATCGAAGAATAAGGACGAAACTCCTGGAAAAGTTGCAAGCATACATCTTTATATTAATGGTAAGAGAAATTGAAAAGGTGCACTGTGCCTCGGTCGTTCGAAGGGTTTCGGAATTCGTTCGAATTCCGATTCCTCCTCCATTCCTACACTTCCTTATTTCGATCGATATATATCGAAGAATATGGGTGAATCTACATTTCGAAGAATTACATTTTATTAATAAGAGAAATTGGAAGAGCACTATGACACAGATTCGAAAGGATTCGAATTCTGATTCCTTCATTTTTCTTCTCAATTCCTATATTTTCCTATTTCGATCGATGTAAAATAAGGATCTATATTTGGAAGAATTACAAGCATACGTTTTATTAATAGTAAGAGAAATTAAAAACCAGTATGGCACAGATTGTTTAAAGGATTCGAATTCTGATTCTTTATTTTTCTCCTCAGTTCCTATATTTTCCTATTTCGATCGATGTATCCAAGAATCTACACTTGGAAGAGTCACAAGTATACAATTTATAATTAATAGTATGAGAAATTAAAGAAGCACAATAAGAACGAATCTACACTTCGAAAGGTTACAAGCATACGTCTCATTAATAGTAAGAGAAATTGAACAGGCACTGGAGTGCAGATCGTTCGAATTCGTTCTCATTTTTCTTACACCATTCTTTCGATCGAAGAGCACTCTCGAAGAGTGACAACGAGAAATTGAATTACACCATGGCTCGTCGAATCCGAATTCGAACGTTAGTTTCTCATTTACTCCTCGACTCTCACTCGTTCCCTTGTTGCATCAAAGAGCAACGACAAATCTACTCGTATCACGTGCCGAGCGAACGAACGAGGCCACACCTGACAAACTACGTTACTACGCTACTTTTTTGAAGAAACTTGCACTCGTTACACAACGTAGTAAATACGTAACACCATCGTTGATGGTGTTTCGAGCGAGAGGCAAGGGGTTGACAAGGAGGAAGGACGGGGAGGGGGGGCAAAAGACCAGCCATGGGTGTTCTCATCGTGCAGGTTTGGGCCGAAGCGTGGGAGAAAAGCCGAGGATAAAGAAGTTTCTCCCGCAAGGAGGAAAGCTGATTTATTATCGCGAGGGGCGAATAGAGGAGGCAGGAAGAGTGCAGCTTGTCAGGTGTATAACGCGCGTCGGAAGTTGCGAAATTATTCCGTCGAGTTTTCGTGCTGGTTTGAACGCGAGCCGAGAAGAGGAGTCGCGTCTTAATTGTTCGAGACACGCAGCTCGACGCGCAGCTCGTTGCTCCCTCGTTGAAAAGGGATAATTAATGGAGACGTGGCTCGTCGTTAACGCCTTGTAAACTAGATTAGTAACGTTCACCGATAAAGCGCCGCCCGATGTTCTTTTATCGCTTGGCTGGAATCTATCTAATCTATCCAGCGCGCGAATATCTGGGTATAATTCGTTACTCCTTTTAATTTGTCCTCGACTCGGATTTTCTTTGAGCTTTTTTTTCTTTTTTTTTTTTCGTTTGTTTTATAATAATTTATCGAGGAATATGGAATGCGACGGTGGCAAAAGTCGAAAAGATTCTCGGTATGTAACGGATATTGATTTTCGATAAGCGCGAAAGATAAAAAATGCAACGAGATTCAAAATGGCTGTGCATATTGACGACAGTATTTGTATACGTGTATGTATGCGGAGAGAAATACGTGGAAAATTCTTTTTCCTCCTTTTTTTTCACAGCAATGATCGATCAAAAAAGAAAGAAAAAAAAAAAAAAAAAAAAAAAAAAAAAGAGAGAAGAATTTCCCTTTCGAATCGAATATCCTTTAATATCGGCCGATAATTCGAAATCTCTCTGTTCAGGTTAAGCTCATCACGGTAAACCGTGCAACCTGGCGTTTGAACCTTGGACCGATGCATTAATTAGTTTCCCAGTTGCCTAAATTCCAATTTCGCCGAATCGTGTAACGAATCGTGTAACGAACTCGGCGCCAAACATGTTGATAATCGCGTTGCAACGTGTATTACAGGGGCTTTAGTTCGCTGATTTGTCGGGCACAATACCACCGCGATACCATGCATCGTCACAGCCTCACAATTTCGCAACCTTTGTTCCCGATGGACAATGGCTGCTATTGCTTCGAGACTCGAACGGAGGGGAATCCATGGTTGGCTCCCCCTTGGATACCGCGTTTGATTAGAAACCTTAGCGCCCTCTTACGGGCCGGGCAAAAAGGCGAAAAGGGGAATTTTCTCCTTGAGCCGTGTCTTTCTCTGATCCTCCTCCCCCTCCCTGTGAGAGCATGTCGGTGAAAAGACATCTGGGATCGACTGGGAAGCCGCTTTAATCCGGCCAGCCGCAACGATTAGCATTCACGGAGGAAAGCTCGCTCGCCCCTTTGTCGCTCGCCCCGACGGTCGCCGCTATGAATCAGCGCGGAGTCGTGCCAACGTAGACAACCTGCTCAAGTTCGTCGAGAAGCTGAGCTGAAACAAATGGATTAAGGGAAAAGACGACGGGAGTAAATAAGTAAAGACGCTGTTGTACGATAAAAATATCGCGTATACTCGACCAACTTTAGGCTTGATCTTCGGATGGAACAACGTTCGTTCCTTTTGAGTTCGCGAAGAGGGAACGAGCCGAAGCAAGCGTGGATTTCACACGGAAGAAATTATTCCATTCTCATTTCCACCGAATATCGCTGCGACAAACTTTCGAAACTCGATACCGAATTACGAGCAAAGGGAGACGCGATAGGAAAAGTAGGGATCGGGTTGGATTGGACGAAGCGAGGGGAGAGGGAAGAAGAAGAAGAAGAAGAGGAGGAAGAGGTACGGTTTGGACCGTCAGGCGCATATAAATCAGCATAAATTGTAGCAGCAGAAATTCCATAGTCGTCTCTCTCGTCGTCCGTGCGTTCTAGGCTCCGCGTTTAACGTGCACGAACGGTCCGCACGAACGAGCGTGACGCGCCCTGCGCGAGTTGCCAACAGCGAGGTAACGACCGCTCGCGTGACACGGAATCCGCTTTGTCCGACTGCCTTTGTCGTCCTCGTCGTCCGCGAAACGTTTTTTCCTCTTTCCCTCCTCAACCTCGAGAAAACGAAATTGTCGTTGCTTATGTGAAAAAGTGAAAAGAGTTTTATCCTCTCGCGGACGGGACATTAGATTGTCCTTTCCTCTTTCCCTTCTTTCTTTCTCTAACAGAAAGATAAAAAAAAAAAAAAAATGGGAGAAAATTCACCGAGTGAACCGAGTTTACATTTTACTCCTTGTATCCCCTCTGGCCACCGTTCGCCGGATGAAATTTATTCAAATCCAACGAGGAAACGTGATTTCCTTCAGGGTGTTTCGTTGCGCTCACCGATCTCGCGATAAGTTTCGGGAAATATCACCATTACGGGTTTAATTCTTCTTCTTCGTTCAACGAAGAATTCGTTCCGAGCGAAGCGTTCGTTCAACTTACTTCCGGCGAGACGAGGCGGAGAGATCTTCAACTTTCTCGTTTAGCTACTCCTAGATTTCCGAGATTTCATCCCACGGTTCTGCACGGATGGCGGAGGAT
>NW_006263864.1:542926-545580 GCF_000469605.1 Apis dorsata | reverse complement strand
TATATATATATATATATATACACTCGGGTATCGGGTTTACGTCATCGAAATCTATAATCGTTGCTGTTATATCCGCTGTATGAATCGCGCTTTGAACGTTGGTCGATTCGAAGATCTAATTTTAATCTAATTTTTAACGAGCGAGACGACTAAATCCATTTTTCGAAATTGCGCGAGAGAACCGGTGATCGGTTTCTCCCCCTCCCTTTTCTTTGATCCGCCCGGAAACCGGAAATCCGCGAAATATTATTATCTCCCCAGCGATAGAAATATTCCGTTAAATATTTAACACGATTTCGAAAGTACTGTATTTGTTCCCAATTAAAATAACGGAACGTTGAGGAGAGAATCGGAGAACTGGAAGAGCGAAGAAAATTATTCCGTCGCGGAATTATTTATTTATTCGAGATATCGATACGATAATTCAAACACGAATAATTCAAATATTAATTCGAAAACAAACGCGCGTTTCTTCGATGGAAAAAAGAAATGAAAGAAAGATTTCAATTTTTCGCGCGTCGAAACGTTTACTTGAACGTCAATCAAACGAAAGATTCGTCGAATTTGATGAAAATTCGTTGGAACGAGGCTTGGCAGCGATGGAAATCATGTGGCGTAAATTATGGCGCCCTCGTAATCCTTCTGAAGAATCCGTTTCGAGTTCTCCGAAACTGGGCGCGTGGAACGTTAACCCTTTTTATACGTGTGTAATAGACGTTTCGTGGATAGACGTATCCGAAATTAAAGTATCGACCACGCAATTTTCCGTTCCCAATGTATATAAAGAGGTGTACAAAGAGCGTGTCGAATGCGGTTGCACAGTGTATGCATCGAAAGCTGGTATTTGCAGTGTAATTATTCCCAGTATTTAGTTGGCGAGGGCGATTTTGTCAACATAATTACGGGCTCGTTTATAAATATTCATGTTCGTTTAGTATTCATGAACGTGTAACCTAGTGATACCCGATTAAAAGAATATCTTTTCCCGCGTGCGAAATTTCGTACGTGCCCAACCTTGTTTATCGTCTCGAGCGATAATTAACGCAAAAGAAAGAGGAAAAGGGGGGGAGGTAGAGGTGAAAGAAGATAAAGATTCAAAACGCGCGGATGAACAACGACGTTTCTGCCGTTTGTTCATCGAAGTTACGCAATACTCGGAGGAGAGTTGACAGCTCGTGTACGCGAGACGTGCGCGCTAATTTCCATTAATCTTGGCGAAGACAAGAGGGATAATCGATAATATCGATGGAATATCGAGTTCCAATCACGGGATCGCGGAGCGTGACCCGGACCGCGTACCGTGTCGACGAGAACAAAGCTGCTCATAATTTATGCGCCCCATCAGCGGCAATCTATCGCGGCGAGGGAGCGTCGTGTCTTCTGATGTTTCTGTCGCTGTGACGCGACCTCAAATCCTCCTTTGACTCCAAATCGTCCTCTCGAAACGATTTAAAACTGGAACGTCATCGCCGCCCGATATCTGACGCGTGTCAGCCAAGACGCGCGAGTGTTCCTATACAGATACGCACAGAGTTCAGAGTTCATCTTTAATTAAATCGATTCTGTTCGTCATCTTGGAGAACGATTTATCGTTATTATGATAATATCGAATTGGACAGTAAAGCTTTGCATCCCTTTCAATGGAGATTCGAGCTAAGAGCTTAAAGGGTAACTATAAAAGGAAACTAGCCGGATAACACGGTTAAAGAGCGTTATTATTATCATGAATCGCGGCAGAAATTAGGAATTCGGCGCGCGACTCGAGAAACCGCAACTCGGCATTGTCGCTTTCGACTAGATATTTCTTGTTCCGTGAAATTGACACAGGGTGGAGGAGAGGACGGAGGCAGAGGAAGGAAAGGTAAGGAAACTCGAGGTAATAGGAGAGGGAAAGATTTGAACAGGATAATGGCGCGTAACGATGATGGAAGATTTGCGCGCGCGGCCGTTTCGTTAAAATTAAAGCGCCATTTACGAGCGAACGCAACGGGCAATCCGTTCAACGAGTGTTTCGATCATTTTAAATGTTGTAATGGAAGGAGAGAGAGAGAAAGAGAGAGGAACATTGCAGTCGCGATGAGAAACTCGATTCAACGCGAAGAAATAAATAAGTCGATTCCTTTCCTCGAGTTAGTCCATTCGCTCGAATTTTCTCTGCTGGCAAATGTTGGTCATCGACGCAAATCCAATCGAGTTTCTTTACCCTCGGAAGGAAACGTTACGAGCGAGAAAAGACGCCAAATTTCCTCCTTCCTTTCCATCCGTTCACTTATTTTTTAATCCGTCCGATAGATCAATTCGAATAACTATCTTTTCTCGATTTTCTTCGATGGACGACCCGGGTGATATTTTTCCAATTATTAAATTTCCAACGAAATTGGAAATCGGAATGTTTCTTTCCACGTTGCCACGGAGGCAAGGGGCGCGGTTCGGAGCGAAATAACCGGGATCACTTTCGATGGGAAAGTAAAATATTTCAAACATCGTGGACGCGTTTTTTTTAATTAAAAAATGGGGTGGGTCGATCGACGCGTTTCAATTAAGCGGGAAATGGCTTCTCGTCGATCGAAATGCGAAAGGATCTCCTTGAATTCGTCAATTTGGTAGCGCGATTATCGAGCGGTATAAGTATTTCGTAGAATGGCGTGTGGAGA
>NW_006263864.1:539681-542582 GCF_000469605.1 Apis dorsata | reverse complement strand
TTCCTTTTTTTTTTTTTTTTTTTTAATCGTTCCATTGTTTCTCACCGTTTCGAAACGCATCAACGTTATATAAATTTGAATCGAAAGATTCATCTTTATCCCTGTAATTATTTGCAGCTTGCGTCAAAATCGGTTATTTGTTCTTTTGCAAGGATTGACGAATGTTCGTATACACAACAATAATATATAGAATCGGCTAATAAATACTTGTCGTCCTTTGTCGATCGATAATAACAGCGACAAAAGCGTGCGCGATAATGGAATGTTTTCGACATCTCGATACCTGTTATGCAAGCGTCGCGTCGTCTCGCCATATCCGCGTATGCGTTTTTAATTATATTTTATATATCCACTATTTATCTTCCTTCCCGTTATTATTCAATCGCGCAAAACTCTCTGGCAAAAACTCATTCATAATCATCTGGAATAATAAATTCAAGATCCAGGATAAAAGCGTATAACGATTAAAAAAACAACGACGATTTTATAATCGGCTATAACTATCCGATTTGAGGAGAAGAGGGATTGAATGAGAGAAAAAAAATAGCCGACCAGTAATGATTTAATGGTTGAAGTTGTATTATTTTCATGTAACGTAGATGACACAGAGAAGATAATTAGGCCAATGGAGTCGTGAAAATGATTAAGCAAAAAGAAAGATTTTCGTATCTTTTGGTATAAATTTCGATAGTTTAAAAATATTATACGAATCTTAATTTGACAATTTAAAAAGATGAAGGCATGAGCTTAGCTCGAGCCCACTCGGGAAGAAGAAAATGTTCAAAAAAATATTTATCGTCACTTTTAATTTCAAGATTCTCTAAATTATATATATTTATATTTCTTTTTATTTCCTTTCTCTATTTCTCTACTTTACATTGCATACAAATTGCAATTGAAACTTTCGAGAACTACGATTTGAGAAATCGTGATATCGCGTAAATTTCAATTCATCGAGAATAATCCAAGGCGCGAGAATTGGAGAATCGTCAAATTTCGAGGGATTTCGTATGCAAAGCGATAATTGTCGCGAGAGTGACAAGTTCGCAAAGAAAGCCATCGCGAGACGAGTCGTATCGACTGTCGAAGTTGTCAAAGGTTGCGAGAAGTTGGTCGGTTTCGCGGCCATTGTTTCGAACACACTGCCGACTTCCGTTTATCGACGAGTCGAGATTGAAATTGTTCCCTTCTTCCAACGTGGCAAAGTTTTCGTGGCTAGATTCTAGGACGGAATCGGGCTCCCGAGTCCAAGATTGGATTCTTCGTGAATCATAGGTTTTCGAAGCTGGAACATATCTTTCGATAAACCAGAAACCATCTTGACTCTCGCTTATCTTTCGAGCAATTTAAAGTTTTCAGAAATTATATCCGAGAGTCTTCGAACGCGATATTACCATTATTTCATTAGTTAAACCCTTCGACATTTCTATATTATGAACATTTTCTATATCTTCTTTTTGATCAAATTATTAATTCAATATTTGGTATATCGATTATAAATTTTATTACGCATATTTCATTTCATTATTATATATTTCGATCAATATTTGGATATTTCAATAAATATTAATCGAGATATCCGTTATATTAATAAAATAAAAATTGGGAAAAATTTAAATATTGACAGATAATGGATATGTTCGATCTCTTTAGGATTAAATTTTTTAGAGGAAAATTCTTCGGCACGCGCATAAATTTTTCATAAGTTTGGAGGAATGTGAATCGAGGGAAACTTTACGCGTGTATCTCTTTTCACCGAGATGATTCTATCCAGCAAAGTGTTGTTCACTGTTGAAAAGAAGTCTCGGGACACAGGGGAAACAGGGATTCTTCGCCTATCTCCATTTCAAACGCTTTGTTGACAATCCTACACTACACGCTATACGCTGGTAGAAGTGAAAGAGCTATTTAATATTCAAAATTATTTTCATTTATAAAGTCTAATGTTAGGAAATTTTCAAAGCTATTAATTATTTTGATATAATGTTAATATATCCATCAATATGTCTAGCTTATTCGTACAAATATTATCTTAACTACTTAAGTAGGAAATTATATTTATAAATTATACTATCGTTACAATAATTATAATAAACCTATATTATAAGAAATAATAACATTTTTATATTATATCGATTAGAATTCTCTAGGATTAGGATTCCTATGCTAATTTAGATGCAGATCGTTTGGATTAACATATGTAACAAATAATGTAGAAAATGCGTGTACGAAAATAGGCGTTTCCTTTCAAATCCAACCAATACATTCCGCGAGACTTGTTTCCATCAGTGAACAATATTATACGATATTATAGTAAAATATAATAAATAAAAACAACCAAAATTTGTAATAAAATCTTGTGTCATCTTTTAGATCCTTCGAAAGAAATGACACTCTCTAAAAAATTTAAATCCTAGGAGGTATTAAAGGTATCCAATTAATAAAATTCTCCCAACAAGGTTTTCAAAGCTGGTATGCTAAATTTCTTAACATCTTCAAATTTCTTAACGTTGAAGCGTTAAAAAAATTAAGATCGTTCAACATTTTCCCCCTACAAAAGACTCGACGATCCCGATCCCGCCAAGTAATACACTCGACGGCGCCGCGTAATTAACCGTGGAACGGCGGTAACGAGGGTTCCGCACAACCTGTCGACCGACGTAGAATCTCCGACGTTCCCTAAAAATTTCTACTTCAGACTTTGCGAACGAGGATGGCGAACGGGTAACGAGAATCGAGGGGGAGAGGGGTTTGGAAGCGCAGTTTTGCGGCTTGCAACGCCGCCCTGCCACTGCTAATGGAAACGTTCCGCCTTCTTGCGGATTATCCGACGCTTTTTAATATTCCAGGATGCACGCTAATTTTAATAGAAAACGGGGGGAGGGGGCGAAGGAAGACGAG
>NW_006263864.1:532587-539417 GCF_000469605.1 Apis dorsata | reverse complement strand
CACGGCCTCGATTAAAACGCTCGCCACCGACAACTTTTCCTGTCCTCTCCCCACCTCCCCCCGTCGCAAATTTCGTGAGGCGAAATCTCGGTGGAGATAACCTCGATTTTCCCCTCTTCTCTTGCGACGTCCACGGAAATTTCGGGGGGACGGGATCGGAGGAATGGATTTCCGCACGACCATGACGGGTCTAATGCGATCAACGGACGTGTTTCGACCGTATCTTTGATCCTGCTCCAGATATGATTACGCTAATGCTTATCTCTCATCAGCCGGGCATCCTGGTCAACTGGGCTCGAGGGGAAGGAGGATGTTACACGTGTATATATATATTAACGAGAGAATTTCGAGATATCTTAAAATTATCGAATTGGACCGAGCGAATGTTGCTCTTTCGTCAAAGAGGTGGCTCGAGGAATAAAGAGGGCACGAGGCAAACTTGTCCTTTGATGAATTAATTAATTAAGAAGAATCGTAATGGGGGAATTTCTCCTTTCTTTTTTCTTTTCGTCGTTTGTTTCCTATCCGATCGAACAACGTGTGACGAATATTACGAAAGGGATTCCTTGATGCAAAAGTATCATAAAAATTTAAAAGAAACGTTCCGAAAGTAGGAAGAAAGAAAATAATAAAAGATCGATAAGAGAGGAACTCGAGCGAGACGAGCATCTTGAACACGCGATATCCGATCTCGAAGAAAGATCAAGAAAAGAATCGCGGGAACTTGCCACCCTTCCTACCTAAGCAAGACTTATCCTTTCCCCTTCCCCCTTTCTTGAATCTCAAGTTGGAAAAGCGTTCGAGAGTAAAAACTGTGTAGTCTCGCGCCCAGTTTTGTTTCGCGGGACAAAACGCGGGAACGCTTAATGGAAGTTCCGGATACGATCCATTACGGAATATATTTCGCCGAGGACGGAAGCGAGAAAGAGAAAGTATCCTCGTCCTCGTCCTTCCAACGAAACGAAACGAAACGAAACTGGGTTACGTAGAAGGCAACGAGACGATAAATCTCGGACGGACGTAGGGGCGGCCCGTTCCTCTTCCTCGTCTCCAAGGAATCGAACATCTCGCGACCCGTGGTTAAGATATATATACGAATCTTCGATTCTTCGATGAGGGATAGAAACCGAGACTCTCGAAACTTGACCGAGTTTCGAGAAAAAGTTCCTTCTCCCCGGAGAAATTTCTACGGGGGGGACGGTCGAAGGATGATCACAAGGATGGTTCATCCACCGAGATGTTGAGGAAGGAGGTTGGTAAACAGATAAATCAGCGGCCGAGCTGATTTTGCAGTTTCGATTCGGAGAGTTTTTCGGGCGTGTCTTTCGTTCCTTCGACGAATAATAATCGAAAAAAGGAGGCCTAGTATTAATATCGATTGATTGATTTCGATCGATTTCGATACGAGAGGAGGATGGAGGAAGGGATGATTCTCGCGAAGGAAAAAGGAAAAAAGAGTTGGGTAGGAGAGGTCAGTGAACGTGGAGTGAAGTGTATTCGGGACTGAGAAGGGTGTGAAAGAGATCAAAAGCGGAATTAAAAAGTTTGGAGCATGGCGGGACGTAGAGGGACCCGCAATCATTCTAACTTTCAGCGCTGTAGTTTCAGTGCTGCAGTACTGCAGCAAGTTGGTCGTCGTTACCTTCTTCTTCGCCGTGTACGCTTCATTCCAAAGAGAAATGCGTGTCTACGAACGTGGAATCGAGTATACGGGAAAAATGTTGCACGTCGCACACGAACTTCGCAATCGTAGCTCGTTAATAAGACCGAATATGAGAATCGAACGATACACGCGAAAGTATCTTTCCTTCGATCGATTGAAAACAATCGTGTCGTCGAAACCAAGAGAAACGGAGATAGAGCGATTGAAGGCGAGTAATCATACGAGTAAAGTTCTGATCCGTGAAAACGATGAAACGCGCGTGTCGTTTCCAAAAAAAAAAAAAAAGAAAGGAAAAAAACGAGCAAAGAAAAGAAAAAAGAAAGGAGAGGAAAAAGGACGTAACAAATCGCAACGAACGGGGAGTAATAGGATTTGAGGTCGTCACGCGGTCTCGAGCACGGCCGATCCGTAAACCTGTAACAACCAGCGTCTGACCAATGTCGGGTGTTTCTAGCGGGGAGAAGGGGAGGAGGGGTCTCTCTTTACTGCCGCGGGGGGACGAGAAAGGACGAAGATGGAAACGGAAATCGGAGCAGAAGCGGGACACGCTCGGTCCCGGATAATCCTCGGGATTTATTCGAGCACTACTTTTTCGTTAAGCCAGCCCGCGCAAGATAGGTGGATAGGAAGTAGCCTTAAAGGGAGAGAGAGTGAGAGCTCGCAGTGGACTCGAGGGAGTCACATTTCTGCCACTTCTCACGTACGGCCACCTCGTGTAAAAGGATCGCGTTCACCAGGTGGAAATCGGTTTCGAGATTCGCGAGAGCACGCCCGTATTTTACTCGCCGGTAGTCGCTTTACAACCGCGGCCGGAAATAGGACGTGAAACGGAAAGCATGGCGGCGGGCATTAAGGAGAGAGACGTTTCTCGTTTCCCTTCGAGCCGAGCCACCGAACGAGATGGAGCAGAGGCGGGGTTAGGCTGGCTAGGACGATTAATCGCACGCCTAGTCGATTTCGTTTCTTTCGATTTTTCTCTGCCGAGGGAGGGAGGGGATACTTCTTGGACGAAGAAGAGAAACGCACGCGTGTACACGGTTCGATGTGGGTCACTGGGTTGTCCCGATAAAGTTCCGACTGAACGGCTCCCGGCCTCGAGTCTCGGGGTATTTTTACAGCGGCCGTTCCCCCGGCAGCCTTTTCCAAATCTTGGCACGAATCCAGCCTGTACAGTATAAAATCCTGGTCGGCTAATCGAGGAAAAAAATTTCCTTCGGAGGTGCGGCAACATTTTTCCCTCCCCGCGGCTGCCCCGATAAATTTTCCAATACTACGTGGCCGTGCCACTCTGCGCCCTGTTCGATTAATTATCGTTTTATCGCCGTCCGGAGCGGGGAGGATGGAATACCGCAAGATCCTTGTTCGCTTAATTAATTGGAACTTTCTCCCCTTCCGATTGGGAAAAACGTTGTATTAATTACACACGGTGAACGAATTGAAATTTTGAATTATAAGCTCCGTAATGATTGCATCGAGTTGGAATTCGAAATTGATTCCGCTTCATTTAATCCCTTTCTTTTTTTTTCCACTCGTCCCATCTCCCGTTACGCTTTGATCTACGCGCAGGAATTCCGGAACGGTAATTTTTCCTCCTCCCCAACAAATTTTACGAACCATGCCGCGATTCGTAAACACGTCGATGATAATAAATTAACCGTCTCTCGGTTAACGTTCAGTTACACGTACACGTAGATGACGCTTCTTCTCGGATTATAGTTTGGCAAACTTCTCAAACCGTGAAATTAAAAAGTTATATATAAGAAAAAGAAAAAGAAGGAATATCAGGCGAAAAACGATGGGCTTCGATGCCTTACACGTCCCGATTTTCACCAACTTTATCGAGAGAATTTTTCGACAAGTTTTTCCACAATTTTCCAAAGAAAACTCGATTGCTCGAGCTTTAATCTACTCGATTAAGATCGGTGGTTAAGCGGGAAGAGAGAAACCCGAATTCTAAATAATTAATAAATAAGAAAATAAGATAATAAATACATTCGAGATTTATGAGATCGTTTCTGCGCATTTTCGCGCGCAATCTGATACCGACATTATGAAAGGTCGCTCGAGGGAAAAATGCAGTGAAACACATGGATTCCGCGTCCTTTCTATTTCTTCCCCCTCCGCCGTTTACACGAGGGAAATAATAACGCTTGTACCGTTCGCTGTACCATCCATACCAAGCGTTTCACAAATTTCTACCCAGTTTAGAAGCCTCGCCCGTTCTCCTCTATTTCCTGCCTCCACGTCGATATGGGTTCATGGTACATTTGCTACCTTCCATTGTCCTCGAAATACTCGAAGCGTGCTCGTAATGAAAGAAATATCCGTTCGCCGTTTGTTTCGCGTGTCATTGCAACGAGCGCGTTGATCTCTCCTCTCTCTCTCTTTATTCTGGTGACGATCGATGGAGATTAATAACAACGGTCTCTATCTGTAAATTTCAGAAAAACGTGGTGAAACCAAAGAATGTAGCTTGTTGCGCACGATCTCGAGGATGAAAATTGGTTCCAGAGTGATCGAGCAGTGTTGCGATTCAGTGACTTTGTCTTTTCTTTAAATCCTTTAACATGTACCTTACATATATCTTCACGGACAAAAAGCTTGTTCCATTCGTTTCGTGGAATAAAAAATTTTCTTCGCGATTCTTTCGAAGAATTCATTTCTCGAAATTTACGAGGATAGAGTCGTATTTATATCCTCAAAAAATAATATTTTTTCTTTTTTTTTTAATAAAAATGTGGTAGCCAAAGAGTGTAGCTTGTTGCGCACGATCTCGAGGATGAAAATTGGTTCCAGAGTGATCGAGCAGTGTTGCGATTCAGTGACTTTGTCCTTTCTTTAAATCCTTCAGCATGTACCTTACATATATCTTCACGGACAAAAAGCTTGTTCCATTCGTTTCGTGGAATAAGAAACTATCGGGACGTTTTCTTCGACGATTCTTTCGAAGAATCCTCGAAAGAGATTCACGAGGATAGAGTCGTATCTATATCCTCAAAAAAATAATACCTTTTTCTTTTTTTTTTAATAATCATAAACCTTCAGCTCAACTGAGGGAGTTTACTTTAGATATATCACTCTCAACACGGGTGCATCGTCGAAATCCCTCCAACATAAATCGCGCATTAAATTTAAGCAGCCCGGTAGCGACTTATTCGAAAGCGTGAAACACACCTGTGGATTTCTCCGCACTACTTTCGAAATCGCTCTATGCTACGACAAAGAGAGGAGGGGAAGGGATGTTCCTCCCCTCTCTCTCTCTCTCTATCTCTCCCCGCAACATTTCGACATAGAAACGCGCGACGAAAGGCGCGGAATAAGTGTAAGAGACGCCGGTAGGCGGAAGAAGACCTTTGTTTCTCCCGTGGAAGTGGTTGAGAATTCCGAAGGGAGGGGGAGGGAGAGACGCGCGTCCCATTGTTCTTCCTCGACGCGACGAATATTCCCACGGTTTCCATTGTCTGGCTTCCAACTCGGAGACGATGGATTCGCCGGCATAAACTCGAACAGCGCGTTCCCTTGCCAACGCGTCGAACGTGTCGCCAAAAAAGAAAAGAAAAAAAAAGGAGCTTTCTTTGCACGAGGAGAGGAAAAAAATCTCCTCTCCTCGAGGATCGCGGCCGCGTATTATCTTCTCTCTTACAGGGAGAATTTTTTCCAGGGCAACTGGAGACCGTTTTATCGAATCGAATCTTCGAAATTATCATCGTCATCGTCGTCATCGTTATTATCGAGCTTGTAATACTTTGAACGGAAAAGTAACGGTGGTGGTATCGTTTGTCAAGAGTTCCCCCGCGAGTTCCACTGTTTATAGAACGCGGATTTCGATTAAATCGGTCGTTGCGTTACAGTTAACCCGATCTTGATACCGGTCCGAATATTCGTCGGTCGCTACGATTTTACGCCCGAATAGAGCGTTTCGATTCCGCAGGACCTTTATTGCCGGTAATACAGGAGAGTTACGACCAGTTCCAGTTTCCCATGTAAATTCTTTTAATATCCTTTCCCGACCGTTTTACGAGGCGCAGAGGGTTGGTAGAAGAAAAGTAACCTCGACCTTTTCCTCGACCGATCTTCGGACCTTTGCCCCCGTGCGGATAAAGTCTCGCAGCCCGTGGCTCTTCTTCTTCAGGAATCCACCCACGAAAATGGCCATTTTTCCCCCTCCCCTTCCTAGATTAACTATTTATACGACCGATTTAATCGCCTCTAAATTCGTGCTCTAGATATATAAACAGTAGCACTCGCGGGAGAACTCTTGGCGAAGTAACGCGCTGCGCCATTTTCTATTCGAAGTGTTATAAGGTCGATGATAATAATTTCGAGATTGCACGATTCGTAAAATATTCGTAAAATGTTCCCTTATCCGTGGAAAAATTCTGGAAAACGTGGAGATCCGTACGCGATCCTCGAGAAGAATTTTTTTCTTCGCGTGCAAAGATCCTATTTTAAGATGTATTTACATCCGCGGATACGCGAATATCATTTTTCGGGGCAATGCGTCGCCTGTCAATGCAAATTTGTCGAGACAATGTTGCAACGTTCGATCGAGCGTGGAAGTTAAGTAATATCGTTCGAATACGACGAAAACTCGCGTACGACTTTGCAACTTGGGCAAAAGTCACGTTGACGGGCACGGTTAAAAAAGTTTCGCAAATCGCGACGCATTTGCGAGGCGGAATGGTCAGAAAAAGGGAGAGAGAGAGAGGGAAGAGAATGCGATGCGAACGCGGCACTTTTGGTTTCCAGCCAGCACGTATTCCCTTTGCTCGCATCCACCAACATATTTATGCGTTTTCAGCGTTTCCACGCGTCTGCATAAACCATGTCGACCACCGCCACCGCCGCCGCCACCGCCATCACCCTCGTACGCATAAACCGTCCCCTCGTTTTTCCACCTGTCCCATCGACATCGAGATTCTTCCGTCTCTAGTTCCCCTCTCGTGTGCCGCGTAACGAGAAACGTTAACACGGAATAATTAGGAATCTTGGACCAACTTTTCCAATTAACAACTAGTTATAAAAGTGTAACAAAAGTTGGTCGAAATTAAAATTATCTCATTATTGAAATTATTTCGTTTCATTTTTCACTCGCTACAAAAGTCAATTTTCTTTCGCGCGCTCTACTGCCGATGCATTATTCATACCCTCGCTCTTTTCCCCTTTC